>NC_056726.1:1927629140-1927706640 GCF_019279795.1 Protopterus annectens
CTGGGGCTCATTTCTCCCTTTATCTCCAGGTCCCCAATAAGACTCCCCACTGGCACAGCTATAAAGTAGAGTCCTTAGCCAGGGTTCCAAGCCAAGTCCTCCTAGCACTCCCTCTGTCCAACCAGTGTTTTGTGTTCCTGTCCAGACACTTCAGGAAAGGCTGGCACAGGTTCACTAGTTGTGCTCCTTCTGTCCAGGCTATAAGGAAGTAATCCACTGCCACCAGAACCCCTATTTGTCAGCTACCAATAAGGCCCTTCCAAAAAGCTGTCCAATTATTACTGTGCAATATTATTATCCAGTTAGTAAGTGTGGCCAGAACCTTTAAGGCTTATTTGAGTGGCTTTGTACAGTATCACTATATATATATATATATATATATATATATATATATATATATATATATATATATATATATATATATACACAATGCACTATAGAACTTAAATTATCTCTACACAAAACAGCCACAGTTGAAAGGTTTAAAAATATTTAATAATGAATAATAAAAACACAAGACAATACTTCTTACTACACAGTGCTAGTCCAGAGTTCAGACATCACAGCAAAATGCTTAAAATAATACTGTAGAGTAGTTCTGACATAAATATAGAAAACAGCTAGACTAAACCTACTATTTTTTAAGAGCAATCACGGTTCTAAATAAACTTACATATAGAGCAAAAGTAGAGTACTTATGAGTTGTTGTCAGCTTTAGATAAAATCCAAAAATGCTCTCTCTCTCTCTCTCTCTGAGGCAGTCTTTTAAATTGAAAGTACATCAATGCTGACTCATTTTAGATTACTTCATTCTTCTCTGGTTCCCAGGCTAACACAAACTCAGAGTTTAACATATCTTTGATCTTGCACCTGGTTAGGAAACTACAGCAATTAAAGACATTATATATGTAAAATCTAGCAATTAACTCTGGTCTCAAAACAATAGATAGAATCTGCTGGTCCAGACATCACTGCTCCAAGTTTGAGATTAAACAATCATACAATGTTTGACTTATCAGCTTTCTTCCAGCAGAGTGCACTGTTCTTACATTTTAAACGTTCAATATTTAACACAATTTTCTTACATTTAAGAGAACAAGCCTGTGGCTTATATTAATATTTACAAATGACACAATTATCTACAAAATTCTATCTAGCTAGGCTGGCAGCCTTCACAGCATATATAGATTCAAACCCACTGCCACCACTGACAGTACAGACTCTTATACAGAGGTGTACACAAATGCCCTATATAAACACCTTTACAAGTGTATAGACCTTGCTGTGCCAGAAAGGATCAAAACTTGCTCATGAAAAAAAAAGCTTCCCTGGTATGCATATACAATAAATAGATTATACAACAAGAGAAAGAAACTGATGTCCAGGAATAAGAGGAACAGTCTTAGCAGAAGAATGACCTTTATAGCTTGAATAAGCAAATTAGAGATCGTGTAAAGTTCTCCAAAGCTAATTATGAAACAAAATTAACATCCATTGCTAAGGATAATCACAAGGCATTCTTTAGCTATATCTGTAATGTAAAAGGGAAGGCCCAGCTTTTCACTAACTTTAGAATGGACAGTACCACTCATACTGAACCTGAGGACATAGCAAATCAGTTAGCAGACAGGTTTGGCAACAATTTAACACTCCTGTCTCCACTGATCATACCATACAGCATACATGTCAGCAGTTTCCTACCTGTTATCTACAAATAACTGGTCATAACTAAACTCATCAATGCCAAAAAACACAACCTGTATGGGACTGAATAATATCCCAGGCTGCTTACTAAACAGTCTAAAGCAAGAGTTAGCATAACCGCTGGGTACTCTCTTCAGCCACAGTCAAAGTGCTAGTTTTGTCCCAGAAGAGGGGAAAACAGCAACCATAATGCCCTTCCACAAAGGGGGTCTCTCAACCAACCCAGGGAACTATACATTCACAAGCCTGGCCAGCCTTGTCTATAAGGCCATAGAAAGAATTATCTTGGAACTTATCAACAAGGACATTGATGACCTTCTAACTGTTCTCCTGATACACTTTGGATTCAACAGTGCAGATCATGCCTGTTAAACATAAATCAGTACATACTGCATATCGCGACTTGCCCAAGGGCTTTGACATCATTGACAACTGAAGCATCATTGCAGAATTCACCCACCTGGGGATTAACCCATACATCATTAGATGGCTAGCCAACTGGCTAACCAACAGAATGCATACAGTCATAGGTGGGGATTCCACCTAGACCAGCTGACCTGTTACCAGTGGTGTTCCACAAGGGTCTGTGCTGGGACCCCTACTGTTTGGAATGTATTCCTCAGAAAATCAGGTGAAAAAAGATGGCCTGTGGCTGAATAAGTTCACTGATGACTGCAAACTGGGCGCAATCATTGAACTCCAAACAATGTCAACATAGACGAAAAATGTGTTTACATACATAAATGATTGCTGCCAAATCCACAGACTTAAAGTTAACCCATAATGATGCACTATTATCCCTTTCAGCAAAGGAGAAGTCCATGCAAATTACACCATTAATAATATCCCTCTATGTTGTAACCCAGTGATGAGAGATTTGGGGATGCAGGTTGATGGCAATCTCACCTTTGATCATCATGTGTCCAGAGTGGTAATGAAGGCCTTTTACGTTGCACACCTCATAAGTGAGGGCATAACATATGCAACAGTATTAAATTGCTGACATATCAATGCTTACCTGTAAACTACTCCTCCACCATGCTTGCTGTCTCAAAAGGCATTGTGCCTACAACCAGGAGTTGCTGTACTGCACTCTTCTGGGAGCTGTGTGGCTCTCTCAGATTGGCCAAGAACTCTTCATTGGGAGTTAGTGGTGATTCCCTGGCAGGCTCTGCCCTGTAACCATTTGGACACAGACCACTTCAGCTGCTTGTCTACTTGCAGATGTTATCATGTCAGTGGCCTGTGGCACACCTGTCCATATGTTCTGCTATGACCACCCAGAGCATTAACATCATACAAAAATCTGCTGCCATATTCACATTCTATGGGCCATAACTTCCCAAACCTTTTCCAGGAGTAAAGCATAACTTTGCTGAAACCCATCGACTATGACTTGATTTTTAGCATCAGTGAAGGGGGGTGTCTCCATGGTTTGACAAGCTTGAGTGATATACTTGTAGGTGTCCTAAAAGACAACAGAAGTATAATACACATAAGTATCACATAACTACAAAATAACTGTTTCCAGATAAAACAGAAAAGGTAGCAGGTCAGTATTACCCACTGGAGAAACATAAAACAGTCTAGCAATCTGAAATACTAACAACAGGCAGGATGCAAAACAAGGAGAGTAACAAGAGCAATTTGAGCCATGACAGTAAGTTACCTTTGCTATCCACAAAAGTACAGTCCATTCCTGTTTGTGCCATAACAGTAAGTCATACTTGCCTTTCCCCTACTAAAAGATCAACCAAATTATCCATTTTGCTAACAAAACCTCTTTGAAATGTTAATAGTGCTATCAAAGGACATGTCCCTGACACATTTGTATATATGTCACAACATTCCATTTTCATGTATTGTCAATCATGTGCACCTCTGAAATGGCTTGAAAAACAGGACCATGCCATCAGTACATTTCTAACTAATGCATACAGATAAAAGTGTAAAAGGCTTTTCTTCACATTATGCTTAAATACATGCCAGTATATGCAGTATGTAGATGACAAAATGGGAGCATACCTGGTGAAGTTCAGTACCCCTCTGTACAAATATGTCCTGAAGAAAAATTATTTTTGCACTTTTCCAAACATATACAACTCTCCTCACTGTTAGTTTGCCTAGCCACACATTTACCTTTTTATAATGGTATAGTTTATTAATGGATTTCATCTGTCTTTGTCTGTGTTTCATAGATGCAAATTAAAGCATGAACAGCTGCATTGCATGATAATCAACCAATATAACTCTGTGGAGCTATTCAATAAGCTATAAAGCATCCATGTAGACTTCCTTCTGTTTTTCCTGTGAATGTCAAAACCTTTGGAGTACAGACATGGAAAGTCTACACAGACAGAATGCTAAGGGCTGTTGCTGCTTTAATCCATTTGTATGTAATAGAGGTTGAAGCCAGTGCTACTGCTGCTACCAATAGGCTTAGCCCAAGAAGGAGAAGAGTTTGCAGGCTATGTTTAGCTTATCACAATCTACATGACATGGAAATTGTAGAGTGGTACAGGGTGGACAAGACAACTCAGATCCAACCAAGCTGAACCTATCCCAGTGGAAACTAAAGTATGTGTAGAACTTGGAATATTAGCTACAGGTACCTTTCAGAGGCCAACAGGGAACATGCTGAGGGTGTCACAGGCATCAGTATCTTGGATCCTCCACCAATTTCTGGATGCTTTGCTCCAACATGCCAGTGAGCACATATATTTTCCCCTTAGTTCAGAGGAAAGGGCCAGAAATATGCAACAGTTCTACCAGGTAGCACACTACCTGCAGTACTGGGTGCCACATATTGCACTCATGTAGAAATGAAACTACCACCTGTGAAATATGGTAGGCTCTACATTAACAGAAAGGGCTACCACTCTATCAATTGCCAAGTCATGTGTAATGACAATCTTCTAGAACCCTGGCAGTTAGCATGACTCATTTATCTGGCACAACTCCCAACTGTACCAGATGTTTGCTAAGGGGTTTATCCCATAGGGCCATCTCCTGAGGGATGCAGGCTATCCACTGGAACTGTGGATGATGACACTCATCAGAAATGCATGCACCCACAGAAGAATGCCACACTCAGACCAGAAATATCATAAAGCATGTGTTTGACCTGTTAATGTCATGGTTCCAGTGCCTAGATGCATCTGGTGGAGGCTTGTAGTACAATGCACAGACATGAACAGAACTCTTCACAGTATATGCCATGCTACACAACATAATTCTGAGGAAACAGTTGCAGCAGGATCAGCAAATGGAATGGGCACATATCACACCACCAATGCCACCACAGCCACAGGCAAATGAGTCAGAGGGGGAACCACCAACTGCTATGGGTGTGGGTAGACGTAGGTGTGCTCAGTATGCTCTTGCATTAGTTAAGACAATGAATAGCACACTCGCTCGCAACCTATGGACCTAAAACTTTCCTCACTTTACTCACATACATATAGTAACATTAATGCCAGGCAACTCACACAACCTTTACTTCCCCATGTATTGGCAGTGTACTGCTTGCATCAGACAGATTCAACCCTGGACTAACACTGTGGTAACTACTGCATTTGCAAGGAAAGTCCTGAACCTGGAGTGCATTGTTTAATAATATTATGATATATCCTTGTATTTCATCACTTGTTACAGTAAACAAGTAAAAGGTGGGAGTTTTGTGCAAACATTACCATAACATTTGACAGCGGAGACTTATTTGACTTATATGTGCCCATTAGTAAGTAATAGGTCTCAGTCATCAAAGATTCAGACAGTCATACCTCTCAAAAGTTCTGATGTTCTCTGCATACCCTCAGTTTAGCACCATGTTTGTACCGGATAATCACTGAAAAGAGAAGTTATGAAGTAATGATACAGATTGCAGTCTCTGACTTCACAACCCTCAGAAGATCAAACAGCCAATATCCAAAACAGGGAGCGTAACAAGAGCAACTTATCCTTGTTTGTGCCATAAGAGTAACTCACATTTGCTTCCCCCCAAAACAACAGTTCATTCTAGTTTGTGCCATATCAATAACTCACCTTTGCTCACTCCAAAAGTATAGTCTATGCTTGTATGTGCCATAACAGTAACTCTTCTTTGTTTTCCCCTTCAGCAGAACAGTTGTACCCTTGTATGTGCCATAACAGTATCTTATTTTTACTCCCCTCCACAAAAGCACAGTCTGTGCTTGTTTGTGCCATCCAACCTGGCCTTCAGTTGTTTGCAAATGCATATCATATTATTGTCAGTTAATATCCTCACACATTTTATGGCCAATAATATAGCATGACTTACAGACTGCATGCATCAGAATACTGGTCAGATAACTTGTGAATGACCAGGAAACACAGAAGGTAAAAAAAGAGGTGTATAGTTGAAAGCAATAATTATAACAGGTTGTGTGATCACTAAGTGCACAATGTCCAAATATAATAATAAACAGGTTCAGAGATAAGTATTACATGAAACATAGCTAACTGACCTATGTGAGAATCAAACCCTGCACCTTGTGTTTATAAGACAAATATCTCAACCATTACACCAACCTCCTCCTGGTGGTTTTTTTTTTTTTTTGGTTTGATATCAATGTACATTTTGTTGCAGTTAGTTGTTTGATGAATTACTTCAATTCCTTGCTGCAAAGTTATTTGTGTGGTGAAGAGGGATAAGGCACCCATCCTGTTTTCTGAAGGTGCATTAGAGTGAGAACTGAAATACAGATCTATGTAGACATATTTCATGTGTACTAACATTTCTATTGTGTATGTCATAGATTGCTTTTCCTACATTCAACGATTTCTCACTTTTTTTTTAATTTTCTTTTATACTAAATAATACTAAAGACCTGGCAGAGAAAACACAATATGCAAAGAAATGAAGAGGTGGCTGATTGTTAATGAAACAGAGCCTGGGAACTGTGCACTGCTTACTTGCATTTCCAACCTTGACAGACCTATATGTAACACTTGTAAGTATAACCTGACACACCCACTTGATGATGCAAGCAATCACAGCTGTCAACCCATGAACACAAACACTGAAGGTGGGCCTACACAATGTGAGCATCCCTACACAGATCCTAGCTTTTGGGATTCAGCAATGCTAATGAATTCAGACCTCATTCGCATCTTCACCATGCTGACAGTCCTGAATTAGGGTTGCCACCTTTTCAAATTCCCAAAGTGTGACATTTTTTGTAGAAATGTGAGCTTTTGCAGAGCAAAACATACCCATGATCACTGCAAAGGACAGAACTTCACTTTTTTCACACATAAAAGGTTATTTTTGTAGCATCTGAGTTAGTTGTGCTATTTCATATAATGTTTAGGTGTTTCAGATATAAAATAACTGTTTTATGTAACTATTAAAGAAAACTTTAGAAATATTTTTTGTCCTAACGTCTCAGGACATTTGCGATTTTTAATTATTTTTTGCAGGACACAACTGCCCAAAGAGGGACTGTCCCTCGCAATGAGGGATAGGTGGTAACCCTACCCTGAATCTACACTGTTAGCAACAGTATAGCAGGGAAACTGAAGGGAAGCTGAAAGTTGAACACAGAAGGGAGGGTATTACATTTAAAAAAATTACTTTTTTGAGCCTTTTTCCCCAGTTTATTTTAAGCTTATCCAGATACCTTGCTCTAGAATTCCTCTCAGCTGTACAGATGTTTGCAGAATCTCCAGTTTTTGCCTCACATTTTTGGTCTGTTCCTCTTATGTATATATATATATATATATATATATATATATATATATATATATTTTTTTTTTTTCTTTGATAAATCACTGGGATGATCTAAAGATTAAAGTTGCTAAATAATGATGTGGCATTTGAGTTGCAGATTTCATAACCTTCAGAAAATGCATGCTAACACAAATCCTGTTATTCTAGCAACTAAGTTAATAAGAACAATATTTAAAATGTGCCTTTATTTTGTTCAGATCTTTTGTGCTAAGAGGCTGAGAGGTATTAAGCAGGAGTTAACTGCTACTGCTGCTGCTGCCTGCAAACCTGTTGTTCATAGGTTCATAGGTTCATAGGTAGGTACTAGGCTATTGGCCCAAGGGCCTACTTAAGCCTAGCCAACAAGGTTCCCTGGCTTACGCCACCAAAGAAAGTTATTTTCCTGTGCCACTGTCGAGCAGAGACACAGAAGTGATCTCCAGGGTGTATTTCCTATTTCCCATCCACTCATCAAGATTTTTCTTGAAGAGTGTTAATAAAAAACTTTGCTTGACATAGATGGGTTCTATCAATTCTCTAAGTTTGTAAGAGCAATATTTAAAAATTGTCCCTTTTTGGGTCCTTTCACCCCCATTATTTATGGGTTTGTCCATATATCTTGCCTTAAGAGGTTGAGACATATGGTCTGCATTACTGTACTTTTTCTTTGGGGAAAGGGCAGCAAAGCTGAATTTTACAAGCTTGCTGTTCTATTAATTTTCTAAGTTTGTAAGAGCAATATTTAAAAAGTGTCCCTATTTCTGGCCCTTCCCCCATTATTTATGGGCTTGTCCAAATGGCTTTCCACAAGTGGTTCAGAGGTATGGTCTACATTACTGTATTGTTTATTTGGGGGTGGTGCAGAAAAGCTGCATTTCAGTTCTTAACATAAGCTCTGTTACTTTTGCAAGTTTCTATGTTAATAAGAACAATATTTAAAATGTGCCCTTATTTTGGAAATGTGTCCCCTATTATTGACCGCATTGTCTAGATTTCTTGCTCTAAGAGGTTGAGAGATATACCATGTAGACTTCCTTCCATGGCTGTATTCAAAAAGTTTTCAAATACAGAGGGAACACCAGCCCGGAGTCTACACTGTTGCTTCTGACCTAGTTGAATTGCTCCACTGTGATTTCTGGGTTCATTAGCATGATATTGGGATGTTTATGCAGCTGATTAGTATGCAATGGCGTTTAACTGTTTTCCATGGGGGTGTGTGCTTCTGCACACTGCTTACTGAATTTAAATCTTCCCGTGGCCATGTTCGCATCGTGCCTTGACATGATCATGGTGAAAAACTCTGTGTAGATTGTGGGAGGAAATTCAATAACACTTAAACAAGTAAGGGCATAGGACAGAGCGCTGTGGGATATCCTGACTTTAACCAAGAATTTCACTTGTCCATTTGCTGTATGATACTTGCCAATTCTTATTTGTAAGCCATGCAGCTATCTTATCAAGACTACATTGATACCTAATTGTTCTAATTTATTGATCAATGTTTTGTGTACAACCCTGTCAAATGCTGAAGCTAAGTCGATATAAATTATGTCATAGCACAATTTTTTTCATACATAGCTGTTATTATATTGCAATAGAACATAATGTTATAGGTGGTACTAGATCTATTTTCAACATATGCATGCTGATATATGGTTTCAAGTCCCAGCCTATCCAGTTCTGGCAATAACTTATCCAATATTACTTTCTTCATTATTTTTCAACAGCATGAAAGTAGACTTAAGGGTCTATATGACTCTGGGTTTGTCCTACTCCCCTTTCCCTTAAAGATACGTTTTTTAAGTGCATGTCTCCAATCTTGACAAATCTCCCCATATTTATATGACCTAGTAAATAATAAATATAACGGTACTGTAAGTTCACGTTGAAGTGCTCTTAGGTCATTATTGCTAATTCTGTCTCCTTGCTGTGCTTTGATTGGATCCAGTTTACACAGTTCTTTTTCATGAAAATCTAATTGGATTCTAGTATTTGAAGTTTCTTGGATGTAACTAGGATAACTTATCACCCCCTTTCTGGAGCCAAACTGTTTTGCATCAGATTTTGTAAATGCATCTGTGACGATGCTCCTCTGGACAAGTAGTCAAGGAGCCTCAATCCTCACCACTGGCATCAGTGGGGAATATTCACTTGGAGGATAACAGGTACACACACATATCTACAGATGCAGTTCTCTGCATCAAGCACAATTAAGCAAAATTTTGCTTAAGAGCACATGGGGAAAGCAGTCAGTCCGAGGCTGTTTCTCCCTCTTTCTTCAAATCCGTAACAAGACTCTCTACTGGCATAGCTATAGAGTTGAGATCTCAGCTGTGTGTGCAAGTCAAGACCTCCAGAATCCTCTCTGTCTAACCAGTGCTTCATGTCCCTGCCCAAGTAGCAGACACACACACACACACACACACACACACACACACACACACACACACACACACACACACACACACACACTCACACACACACACACACACACACACACACACACACACACACACACACACACACACACACACACACACACACACACACACACACACACACAGAGCAAGGCAGATGATGTGGTGAAAGGTCCTTGTTGTCAGGCCCAAGACAGAATACAGAATGCTCAGTCTCACTGAGAAACTTCTTAAAATAATATCTAAAATGCTACTTCTTGGATAGCTTGCAGAATGACATGACTTCTGGTAATCTGACTTCTAGTTCCCATGCAATCCCCAATTACTGGAAGCTGGCAGGATTTAGCACCTACCTATAAAATTACAAGGGCTTTTGCTCAGATCTGTGGCAGGCACTGGAAGTAATAAAATAAGTGCATACCTCCACGCTTACACAGTAGTGTTTTTTTATAGTACTACCCCAAAGGCAATACAGAACGCTTCCTGTACAGACTTTGTGTCTCAGGCTGCATTAAAACCTGCAAGATAGCATATTTATGGCCTAGCCCATGAAGTGATTTAATTTCAGATATATTTTAAAGTTTGCTGGACTGAGGTTAACCTTCCAGTTTCCTCTGTATGCATTTAAACAGTTATAATAGTGCATGTGCATTTTTGTTCTCTCCAGCAGGGCACACAGTGGATAAATTTCAAACACAAGCACTTTACAAATACCTTTTCAACACAAACATCTGTACAGATCAGTTTAATATGTATATGACATACATTTCTAAAACATTTGTATAAATCAATTTGATATTCACAAATGACATATAACTATTTACAAAATTCCAGCTAGCTGTGCTGGCAGTTCCTGCTTTTGTCACCATATCTATAAACTTTTTTACCTGAGAATAACTTTTAGAATCTACACACAGTTTTCAAATTGTATGTATTTACTCCTTCCACATCTTATGTATCTATAAAAAGGTTTCCGATTATGCTCAATATCTTTATATAAATTTTCTTCAAATTTTTCATGATCTTGTCTCACACTATGCTTAATTTATTTGGCCAACTTATTTATTTCAGTTTTCAAAGTTGTAGTTCAACCTCTCTACCATTTCTTATATGTTTGTCTCTCACCATAATCAGGTATCTTGTTCATATGGAAATATATCCCCCTGACGTTGTATGCCTAGATCTTGATGTTAAACATTTTATTGATTTTTTTGCACTTAATTTATCTTTCAAAGCTTTCCACATTCCATCTGCAGTTTTTCCACTGAACACGTCACTCCAGTTAGTTTTACATAGTGACTGTTTTGCTTTCATATAATCTGTAATTAACCTTCTCTGCATTGGCTTAGAGTTCAGTTTGGCAGACTTATTTAGCATCAAATTAACCTTTATAAACCCATGATCACTGCTCATCAACAGTGGTAAAACGTGACATGAAGTAACAGTAATTTATTTAGGAACACAATTGCCCGTATTCAGGAATCCTCCGTGTAAGACTTAATAAGTCTTACTCGGAGGCTGTAGTTGAATGGTATGACATCAGTGTGCCATGAATATTCATGAGGGCATGCTGACTCAACTGTAAGTCTTACACAAACTGTGTAGGAAAGCAGGGGGCGTATCCGACTGCCGAGCAGTCTAAATGTCCATGCCCCTACAAGGGTTGGAAAAGTAAAATGAAAACACACAAGAGCGAGTCCGCTCAAATGTCCTTGCACCAAACACCACACTCCCTGAATTGTAAACCCCCATCACAGTTATAAAAAGTAAAACATTAATTTTATTTTTTTTTAATTCCCGAAATAGCTGCCCGTATTTGTGCGTGTGTGCCCTATGTGCCCATTGCTTAGCTGCAGTTAGCAATTCTGGCATGGAAGAGCATAAGAAAGAATGTTTATGCAAATTATACCAAATAGCAATAGCATGATAGTAGAGCGTTTACACAAAAAGGAGGCATTCACGGTTCAAGTCCAACCACTCCCCTTCTTATTTATGTTTTAAATCAGTATATGAAATAATACCTGACATATATGATTAAAATATTAGTAAAAAGCAGTGAAATGGCCAATGTATCAGTGAAAAAAATATATATTTTTAAAGGATCCTGATATATAATTGCCTGCAGTTAAGCAGCGTTTTACCCAGCGCAATAGAGTTACCCGTAGTTTAATAGCGCTTTAACCAGCGCAATAGAGTTACCCAAAGTTTAAGAGTACTTTACACAGCGCAATAGAGTTGCCCAAAGTTTAAGAGTGCTTTACCCAATGCAATAGAGTTGCCCAAAGTTTAAGAGTGCTTTACCCAGTGCAACAGAATTGCTCATAGTTTAATAGCGCTTTAATTAGCGCAATGTGTTTGTGCGGACGTGCGCGCCACACCAACCAGGCTACCATTGGGCACCGTGGAGCAACATAGAGCAAAGTTGCTCAAACACAGCCACACCCCCTAGCCTGTCTGGACAGTATTAAAATAAAATGAATGGCAAGGCTTGAACCCAGGACTCTGTGCATCATAATCAAAGTACAGAACCACTAAGCCATAAGAGATTAGGAGAAACAGCCACTGTTAACATACATATACCTAGAAATGGTAGATTAACCATTATTAAGCAGGTCTGCAGTCAGCTGAGAATGTTCAAAAACAGCCAATCACAAAAAAGTGTGGGAAATGTGGCATATTTAAGCCCCATGGGTGGGAATACTCACCATAACTGATTGTAGCTCACATCTGCAGTTAGAATGGCTGGTGCTGGAGGGGGTACACTCTTCCTAGCACAACGTTGGGGCATCGAAGAGTCGAAATACATTGTTTTGCTCCTTGTCCACTGTCATGAGTCAAGACTACTGCAGGGCCAGTTCCAAGGGATGTAGTACAAGACCGTGGCTTGGAACCGGTTAGCTCATGAC
Organism: Protopterus annectens; assembly: GCF_019279795.1. NCBI lineage: Eukaryota > Metazoa > Chordata > Ceratodontiformes > Protopteridae > Protopterus > Protopterus annectens. The sequence continues at coordinate 1,927,641,899 of NC_056726.1, forward strand.
CTCACCAGTGTCACAGGCATTCCTCGGACTGGTGAGCAGGTCCGTCACCACCATGCAGACCTGAAGAGATGGAAGCAGGACTGCCTAAACCAATGGATACAGGAGGCCTGTGGGATGCAAGATGCCCCACAACTGAGTAGGTTGCCATGGAATGCAGCATGTAAGAATTGATAATTGATTCTGTATAACGGATAGGTATGTCTCAATATCCCTTCATTTACTTTACAGCTGCAGGTGACCGTGCTGTGAATCAGCAAGCCTATGCAGATAGGTTTCTAAGGCTGTGTCACCAGGCAGGTTAGTGATTATTCTGCATGTATTGTTATATAGAATAGAGGAGAGAGCATGAAATAAAGTGTTGTAGTCCAATAATACAGCCATAAAATGGCCTGAATAAGTCCTCTGCATGTACTGTCAGATAAAAAATTCAGAGAGCCAGAAAAAGAGTGTAGAAACCCATTAAGAAAGGTAAAATATGTCCGGAATAATATCTCTGCAGGTACTGTCATATAAAATAAGTGAGTGAGCCTGAAAAAGAGAGTGTTCTAACCTATTAATAAAGATATAATATGTCTTGAATATGTCTTCCATATGCACTGTTATAACAAATAAAGGAGTGTGTGTAATGTCAGTAATAAAGGTCTAAAACCCGGAGTGTGTCTGTGTCACTTAGTTTGAAATGTTGTTGTACCCTTGCATTATACAAATAGTACTGTTTTGAAAAGTGCTGGCAACCCAGAGTTGTGCAGTCCCATCTAAAGTGGGTGATGGAAGTGCTAGTAGCTGTGAAGCATATATACAGTCCTCAACAGCCAGTTACTGGCTGGCATGCATAAGTAAATCTGGCACACGAGTAGCATGTTACTTTGTTCCCCAGAAATGTGAGTGTGCTTCAAGAAATGCAGGGTTCTGTACAAATTGAAGTGAAAATGTCATGTGAAAACATCCAGATATGTAGATAAAAAAATATAAATGCAAACAAGAAATATGTAGCAGTAACATCTGCATCTTGGACAGTTAGTATGTCAGATATAGGTCAGGTATATATTGAACTAGCCAAAATCATTACACAACCTAATGTATGGTGGCAAGTGTAATAATACATGTAGGGGATATACACTTGCAGTCACTAGGAATGTAGTGCAGACTGAAATTAATTAGAAGATGTTAATTGAGTTTTTTTTCTACACCCTATGGTATGTGCATAAACCATGCAATTCCACACCTCAATGGGTATGTGTAATCTTAAATATTTGTTGGGACATATGTCCTATTGTTCTATAAATATTTGAATTCATGTTGATGTATGTGCCCTCTTCAAACACCACAATCATGGTGGCCTGTTGCTACTAAACATCCCTTCATGCTGTTGGAATATCCACTGTCGTTCAATACATGCATGTGTTATGCTTGCTGTTCAACTGTTGGAACCTTGGTGTGTTGGGTTAATGGGAATATTACTGCATGCTGTTACAACTAATCTGGAATGCTGTTGTTTATGTTGTAATTAAACACACCTAATCACAGATAGTATGGGAAGGCCGGTCCCAGCGGACCCACCTGTCCCTCCTCAGCTGGCGAGTGCACCTGGCCCAAGCAGGTCCAGTGCCCAGCCCGGGCTCCCCTCCTCCACTGGTCCTGTGCTACCTTCGAGTGGAAGCACTGTAGGGGATGGGGCTCATCCCCCCATGCAAGAGTTGGCAGAGAAGGGATACCTGTCATCCTTTGAAGGGTCCAGGCTGTGGTGCGTAGGGAGATCCAGCGTTCAGTCACTGATCCCCTATGCCAGCTCGAGACGAGAGTGGTGCATCTCACGGGTGAGCCTGCCAATCCTATGCAGCCCCTAGCACAGCCACCCTCGGGGCTGTGAAAGTGCAGTTGTGATTGCCCATGGGTAGGGATCTCAGTTCCACTGTTACCATCTGAGGGCTCATGGGCTTGCGATTTCCAAACATCCATCCCCGTCAATTGTGTTCACCCACCCCATGTGTCATACACCGTCCCTGTATACGTCTTGTCTGTCTTGTCTGTTTACCTCCCCAACCTACCTCCCCGAACATACCTACTTCCTCTACCTCACTTTCCACTCTCACCTGAAAAAAAAAGGGTAATCTGTACCCACAAAAAAATTATGCCCCATACATAGCTGCCCATTTTGCACACATGTCCACTGGAATGTAAACTGATAATTATAATTGGCAGTACAACAGAATTTGTTATCCTCACCCCTCTCCCAGGGGTGGAAGGTTTCAAATTTCACTCCAAATTTACTGCATATGCACAGCTGTTGCTGGTAAAGAAATGGGCAGCTATGGACCTTCCCTACACCCGTCCTGCACATCCTGAGCTTGTTTACCTACTGTCTGTCCCGCTTTGTGCCCCCTTTTTCACCACTTTCCTATCTCCCTATTTTCTTTTCTTTAAAAGAAATTAGTGTAGGGGTTAGTGGGAGTAAACACTTTTAAGCAGTAGTAAGTGGGTTTAAGCGAGTGTGCGCATGTGTGCGCTTAGCTAAGCATCACTAAGCGTCACACAAACCCGCACAAATCCACTTACAACTACTTAAAAGTGCCTTCATCTCTCTATGTCAGGGCCCTTGTTCTGCTAAGCAGCAAAACAAAAAACCTCTGCCAGTCTCGAACCCCAGACCACTGACACAATAGACTGCATGAAATACCACTAAGCCACAGCAGATATACAAATAACCTGGTGCTGAAATAAATATATCATGCATTACAATGAGGGAATGTAAATGGAAATTAGGAATGGCATATCAAAAATCCTGTTCTGTGGGTCTTTACCAGCAGTTGTTGTGGAATTGCATGACATGACTGTGAAAAGAGAACCAGCCATCCTAGCAGGAAATAATGTTACAGTAGCACCTTACAAACACCACACAGTATCAGACCAGGATAAACACTGGCAAAGTTGAATAGCGCAGAGGCCAGACTCCCCAACCGTGACTGCTTTACAGGGATGTCCCTGATTTGTAAACAAATGTTAGCTGTGCCCCACTGAATCACTCTGAAAAGTACTAACTTTAGGCAGAGTAGTGTGGAATCACACATAATGAATAATGTCAATAGGTGAGAGTAGACACTGCTTGCATGTCAGAAAAGGTGTAGTTATACATATGCTCTGATTCAAAAGAAAGTCTCAACTGCAATATGTCTATAATATATTGCAGCTGTATCTCACTTATATGTACCTTTCACTGAGGCCATTCAAATATATACCTGAGAGTATCTGAGGCCTGGCAGAGGCAGAAACACACAGGCATATCAGCATTACTGCTGTTACACAATCTGCAAATAGCTTTGGAAGGAGTTCCACAAGCATGCCCTTATGTAGGAGTACAACACAGAAATATCACAGGATGTAGCCATGTACTGCTAGCAACCAACTGAGACAATGCCAATGTGCCGGTGCTGAAAAGAATGGTGTGGTGCACAGAACAAGTATAATAGGCTAACCTCTAGCTACCATCTGGATATGTCCACAAGTGGGAGCTACGCAGACAGACTACTTGCCTTGATAGACTAACAGGTACACAGCAACCCTGTATGTTCAGCAAGATAAACCTCACATGATAATAAAAAAATGCTCTTTGCAGTTATGCACCCCTACCCAAAGTACAACACACCTGTGTATTCAGGCAAAAACAAGGGTCTAGGTAGGCATACTCAGTACTGAAATATGTCCAGTTGTCTTGAGCAGCCTGTTCTTATGTCAACACAAACAAACCACAAACTGTTCAGAAGTGAGTAACGTAATAATTACAGTATAGCAGTTCACAAACACTGCATGTGCCACAGAAATACAGTGCAATAACCACATTTGGATGGTAGTTAATTGTCTAATTCAGAAAGAAAGTACATACTCCCATGTATCCTGCATTAGCATTTGGAGGGGTGAGTACATGTCTACACTGAGAAGTGTGTACTGGAAGAAGCAGCATTCAGGTTTGAGTACAACATGCATATCACTGGCTACAACCCTAGCTTCAGATAAGAGACATATACCAACCTTCTGACTGACACAACGGTGTCCAGAGCAAACAAGCATGGGTCTCACCTTAGAAAGCTGAAAGGGCTATGCCTACCTAACCTAGCATTTTATAGCAGTGGGCTGCAATCACAGTGAGTACTGCAATCACCACAGAGCAGGCTGCATGCAATTACTGAATGGTGGGCAGTAATTGGTGCAGAGGCTGTCACATGCACATGTGCAGATATCAAGAAAAGCAGGCTGTACCTGCCATCCACACATGCAATAATATCATTGCAGGTACAGGGAGATAGAGAGCAGAGCGAGAGCGAGACAGAGACGCAGACAAAGACACAGACAACAGAGACAGAAACAGAAATAGAAACAGAAACAGAGGGAGAAAACCCAAAACAAACAAAAAAAAAAAAAACAAAACTGTAACAACAGACGGAGCAGGGAAATACAAAGGTAAGGTATGTAACTCATATGTATGTGCTTGCATGTAGTGGATGTTCCTGAAGAGTACTCTACACACTACAAATCATCCATGTGTGGCAGCAGTACATATCTATCTGTATCTGCACATGTGCAGAGGGCAAGGGACATACGGCAACTGTTAGTGAAGGGTGGACAGATATCTGTTGTTGAAGGTTGTTATGTGCATATATCTATGTAGGTCGTAGTGTGTGGCATAGAAAACAGCATGCAGTGGTGATATATGTCATGTGGTGGTTAAACGCTGTGGGACTGATTTGTCAGATCTGCTGTGTTACAGCCAGTGAGGCCTGCTAAAGCTACATGAGCTGAGGACATCAAAATGCATTCTGCACAACACTGTGCAATATAATCACATAATTGTACATCCCACAACTGTTGCATAAGTGATATCCCCACCATGAAAGGTGGACTGTACATGTGCCTATATGTACATCTATGTGTACAGAAATGGATGTGTACATGTATGTGTATAGATATGTATATATCTATATCTATCTATATATATATATATATATATATATATATATATATATAGATATGTATATATATATATATATATATATATATATATATATATATATATATATATATATATATATATATATATATATACATATAGAGAGAGAGAGAGAGACATGGGGTCATATGTACTGCAACAGGTGTGTGGTGACCAAGGCAAGGCATGGACTGTAGACAAGTGTCGATACTGCAGTACCATTCCACCTTTCCAAAACACTGTACCCATTAACTACCACATAGGGAGAGATCTACCTAACACTGAAGGTGTGATAAGGGAACATGGGACACAGGTGGACAGCAGCCTCCACTTTGATAAAGACAGTGCCACACTAGACCTGTAATCTGTCTGTGTGGTATGTGTCATGACAACAGGTGTGTCAGCTAGGGAAATATAGGTCAGTGTTCCCCTCTACTCATCACAATGCCCTGTGTGTTATGTACCTCACATGACAACTACAGCAGGTGGAAAGGCCACAGATATTTCCTCACAAAGGGTAATACTGGCCGCAAACAGATGCCCTATGCAGACTGACTCACAAATCCACATCTAGACTGTATTGCATACTGGCCACACAGAGGTGACCTCTGCCTTACATACAGAGGCATGTCAGACCCATAGTTGGGTGACAACCACCATGACAACATATCACAATCTCTCCGGGATACATGCTCTAGGGCCCTTAACCTCGTCAGCTCACTAAACAGCACATGCTGGAGGGATAGGTTCCTATCTCAGAGATATGCCATACACTGGAATAGACAACCTAGCAATAGCAAACAAGGCTCCTCATTAGCAGTTGTCATAAATATCCCTGATGATTGTTTGGGAGATTGGTAATACACCCCAAGAATTCCCTCTGTGGTTCTGGTTGACAGGGGCAAGTGAAATCAAGATACATGTGTGTCAAAGGCCAGGATAGCATATGGCTAGGCTGCTGTAGGCCCTAGGGCCAATAGCATCTTACCTACCTATGACACTATGCACTCACACATGTACTCAATGCAATACCTGCTATGTCAGGTTGAATACGTGTAACGCTGAATGTGTGCAAGGTCTGTAAAGGTGTGATAGGTAAGTGTGAAGTTGTATCTGACATGGTAGTGTCTATCCTAGCTGTGAGGCCAGCAAAAGATATGTATTGTACTGTTAGGCAGACATAGTAGTATGGCATATGATGTGACGTAGTTCCTTGTTGACGACCGTGGTGTCTCATTGTAGGCTAAAGCAATACATGTATGCTTACTGAGTGATCCTGCTGGTGAATCCAACTCCCGTATGAACTGTAGTACTACCTGAAGCTGTAGGCCTAAACAGCACAGTATGGTGTGTGTTCACATTGCTTGAAAACACTGTCTTGTGTGTTTCCCGTAGCCTGCACAAAGGACATAACTCAGGCATATGGGTTTGTAAGTAGTGGCATGCAGTACTGTATGGTACACAGGTAAAGCTCATCTGTGTTGGCATACAGTGGTGTGTTGTATGTTTGTCTGATGTGTGTGTAATTATGCCTGTACCATGGCCACAATCATATGTGTGTTACAGGGTATACACGTGTATCTAGCAACATATATACTCTGTTACAGCAGTATGCCACCTATAGTAACAACTGTGCAGATATGTTAGGCAGGGCTATGGCATCAATGACTAAGGTGGTTGTATGGTACTACTGTAACTGTACTTTACATTCATTGCAATGGATGATATCTCTGTTTGTGCATTGGCGTGATATATACCCCTGTGGCGAGGTTGTGCATTGTGTCACAAACAGTGGGCTGGGTACTGTTGTATAGTGGTTTGATATATAGAGTGTGCCAGGCACTGTTAGTCAGTTGTGGCCTGGAAACCAATAAGTGGTATTGAACGTGTGTATCCTCTGACAGTCAAATGGATGGTATATATGTCAGTAAAGTGATATCTGGGGTTAAAGATGTAAAGTGTGCCACAGGACTTGCTCACACATATTGTTCATATCTCTTTCAGCCAGATGGCCCACCAACTTAACCTGTCATACACAGCAATGGAGGAAGAGGAGATACATCAAAGCCTGGTGCAGCATTACACAATGCTGTTTTCCGGAAGCAGCCAGCACCAGCAGGAGTGGACTGCACTGTGGCAGGATCTTGTTTGTCGGGTAAATGACATAGGCATGCATAACCGGACATATGAGCAGGTACGCTATCACTGCAGTGATTTAATTAGACATGTCCGGTGGTGTGCGTCTAATATCCAAAGATAACAGCTTGCCACAGGTGGTGGGGTGGCCATTCATCCCCCCTCACCAGAGTGGAGGAGCTGCTCCTAAGCGTGGTGGCTCCTGGACAACAGCAGCAACTCCCACTGGCATGTGTTGTCATGGAGGCCGGAGCCACCCAGCATGTTCACATGGAGCGAGCAGGTAATATGCCCTATCTGTAGACTACAGTTAACTGTATAGTTAGATTATGTCTACGTGAGATGTGTATTGTGTGTTTAGCAGTTGTGCTGCCAGTGTTGTGCAATACTGATATGTGGAATATTATCTGTATTATCTGTACACCTGTGACTGTTGACTGTTGTTCTACTGTAGTTTAGCATACCCACAGTAGCAATGCCACAGTTGTGGCCACTGACGAACTCTCTCATATTCTCGTAGGTCCCTCTGGTGTGACAGCAGGGCAGACAATCCATGCTGGTGAGTGTGGTATAACTGCAATGTTGGTAATGAAATGATCATGTCATAGGTGAGGTGTAGGCCATGTACACGTAACACACCTACGCATAATGCATGCAGTGCATGTTTGCTGTAAGACGTTGCACAGCTTAGTAATGTCAGTAGCTGCGTCAATTACATGCAATACACAGAGCATCAGATGCAGTTGTGGCAACACTGTACTGCACATTGGATAGGCATAGCTGCTACAGCTGTACACAACATAACATGTTTATCATACGCATTACACAAAAACATGCTACATATGGCATTACCGCACACCCGCTGTAAGGTCACACTTCAGTATCCCACATGTCATCCACACACACATGATGTACCTCAGGAGTAGAGGCCTATCATGCGGCTGTGCAACACTCTTCAACACATAACACAGTCAAGTTAGGCAATGCTCCCTATTGGGCACCTCACACACCCATGTACAAAGTGGCTGTATAATTGTGAATGTAGCCACGGCACTGCAGTTCAGGTACAGCATGCTAGGCAGTGGTCTGTCACACATTTGAAGCCGTGAGTGACCACAAGATGCATGATGATGATGGCACATGGTACTACACCTGATCCAGTTACAGTGACCACAGTACTACACATAGCAGTCATTGCTCTGCACCTCAATGTTGTGTGTGTGCAAACATATGCACCTATACACAATATGCAGAGCATGTTGTGTGTGTGCTTACATATGCCAGTATACACAACATGCACAGCAGTCACCATCTGTACAAAGTGTCACATATATGTCCTGGAATGCTATTGGGTGTATAGGTCACATGACACACATTGGGTATGTGTGGTGTTTAATGTTGCAGTCATGTAGCATATCATGTCATGGATGGCACCAACATATCTGCAATATGTCCCATATTCACCATACCACTGTACAATGGCCATGTCGAGCATTGGGATTCCTTCACGTCTACATGCACCACTTATCCCATGTGTGTACATAGCAATGCATGTACTACACCTGTGCCTACTATTATCTGCTATTGACACAGACGCTGTAATCAGAAATGGAAATCTATGTGTCACACAGATAACACATGCAGCATGGTATGTATATCTGTGAGTGATGGTGCACAGGTCATTGCAGAGCTGATAATACTTGCACAGCAATGTTGTGTCCATGTACACATTGTGTTCCAGGGTGAGCCAATCACTGAACAACTACACACATGCATCAAAGCCATGTATACTGTCATTAAATAGGGCAGTCTACACTTGCACTGCATGGTCTTGAGCAACACATATTCTGCATGCTGACACGTGTGAGGTGACTGTTTGCCTTGTGATACTGTCACCCACCTTCACCCACTATTGAGTATGTGTTGGATTGCTGGTGTGTGTGTGTGTGTGTGTGTGTATGTGCTGTAGTGAGGTGTGTATTTGTGTGCATGTGTGCATGTGTGCATGTGTGCTAACATCATGTACAGATTGTAAAGTGTGTTTCCTGTCTTCCTTTCACAGGTGCTGAGTTTGGGGTGGCTGAAAGCAGCAGGGAACCTGAAGTCTCTACCACAAATAGTGGAGATGATGAGACATGTATTCTGGCACAGGAAGGTTTGACAGGATCTGTTGGTCCACCAATCGACAGTACACAGCGTTCATCCCCATCTATGTGCACACTCATACTGCCAATACATTCTTCATCACCAATGTCCTTAGCCGAGGGACAGCATGCAGTTGGCATTGACCAGGAGAGTGTGGTACCCATGGCACTTGCATCCCCTCACAGCAGCCATAGCCGGATTCCTGGAATGGTACCACATAGGCAGATGTCCAGGGGTTCTCGGGGGAGCACCGCTGGTTGTATTGCCCCTGGCAGATGTGCCCTCACAGGTCTTACAACCTCCAGTATGTTCCGGGCAGTAATGCAGGCTCAGGCACATATGGAACGGTACACCAGACAGGGACTAAGGGTACAGAGGGCCCATTACACCACTATCAATGACAGCATCCGTGACCTTGCCGGTGCCATCCGGAATTTCACCGAGGTCATTGATAGATATTGGGTGGAGACAATAGATGCCCTCCACAATGTGTCTTCCATGAGCCAGGACCATGCGGGGCAGTTGAGACATCAACGCGGATGCATGCCAGCAACAGCAACAGCTGGCAGTGGTCACGGACGGCCCACAGATCACAGCCACTCCCGTAGTGGCAGTACCAGCCCCAGCAATGCTGGGGCTGGCCTGTCCATTGACCATCCTTGTAGACCATGTGCACGTGGCTCTGGCCTGTCCCAGCAGGGACATGGGTCCAGTCATCATACCTCTGCCTCTGATGATAGTACCCAGTCAGGGTTGGTACCCGATACTGTCCGTAGCACCCCTGCCAGGCACAGGTACAGTGTCCATGGCTGGAGACAGTGATCTGTACAGCCTAGCAGGTACAGTCTGTGGCTGTTCCACAACCTCCCATATATGGCAGCCACATGGTGGAGCTGTGTGCATACAGACACACACACATTAACCAAACAACTAGGGCTCACACATACACACACACACATTACATCAACATTGGCCCATGCTGTACTGTTGTCCCACACACACACACACACACACACACACACACACACACACACACACACACACACACACACACACACACACAGAGAGACATGTTGATTGGATGGGTCAATGTCGGGCTCTGGCAAACCAACAACACACCCTGTGCATATGATGACACCTGTGCCACCTCCTGTCATCTGTAACATTGATGCAGGAACAGGCTAATGTGGTGCTGATGCACAGGGTGACATTATAGCAGTGTAGCAATATTAGCAAGTTGTCAACAGGAAAGTGTATTGATATCCTTGTAGGTATATCAGAGCAGGCATTATGCATCAAAGCTCTGATTGTCAATGTAGCATTGCTTACACCAGTGTTAGGCCTGAGTATGTATTGTCCACCCATGTGCCACTTGGCTGAAGTGTAAAGTGCTGCCAGCATGTGTTAGTGAGTGGACAGTATGTGTGTGATGTGTGCAGTACAGATTAGCAGGTGTACATCTGTGAACATGGTGGGTGCACACTGTCTGCATGTACGTACATAGTGGACACATGGGACATGTGACATACCCTGTTGTACACATTGTTAACATCTCATAGTATCTTTCGATGGCCAGTATGCATTCTACTACAGATATGTACTTACATGGGTACACATGTGTGTATGACATGGGTTGTCACTATGCTGTGGGTGATACTGTTAATATCTGTCAATGATTTGCAGTCTGGTAGTATACACAACCTCAACAGCATGACTATAACCAATCATTAGATGATGTCCTGACAAATGACACACAGTTGTAGGAAACTCAGTAACAGTTGGATCCTTCCGGTACTATACTATAACAGTAACCAGTGGTATTGACCACCACCCATTCCTGGAACCACACATGTTTGGCATATAGCCCTCTTAGGTACATGCAAACACACTAGGGATATGTCCATCCACATCTGGAAATGCATGCATTGGCCTACAATGTAGTCCCTGGATGGGATGCATATCCTACACAAGGGTATCATACAGACAGATACCTGTTGTCCGATACATGCTGTATAGCAGTAAGCTGACTATGGCATAGTCATCCAATTTTACTATACATACTATCCCAACAGTACCACATAGGTGGTAGCCCTAAACATGTATGTTGGGTACCAATTTGTACATACAGCCATGTGTTATTTCATCTGTCCCTTGGTATCCACATATCCATAGGTATTGTGGAGTCCATGGGTGTATCACATAAGACATTAGGGGCCTGAGTGCATATCTACAAGGCTGTTGAACACCTATAATGACTGTCCATTATTGTCAGTTGTTGTTGTGTATGAACATGTCTGACATATACCCCAGGCATATACCCTCACTCACACTACTCTATAGTAACTGTCATGGGTGTGTGTGGCACAGATGACCTTGGCCACAGATCACTACAGTGGCCAGCTTTGTCACGTACATACATATGTGACCTATGATCTGAGAAGCAACGGCACAATTGGTCAAAGGTAACAAATGTATTCATGTAGTTTGCAGGCTTCACACCTATGTGCTGATTGAGGTCACATGTACACACAGATACCTGATGTGTGCAATGCACATACTGTTTTAATCATGATATGTCATACCATTGTAAAAGCAAAACCCACACCATATTGACTAACCGTGACACACACACACACACACACACACACACACACACACACACACACACACACACACACGCACACACTCAGCAATTGCAGGATTCTAAACCCTACTTAAATATGTTATGATACTAGAGAGATATGCATTAACGCGGCGGGCTATATGCTTTACTGGGTGATTTCATTTATCCTGCTATATTTGTAGGATGCTGACATCATCAGACTTTCCAAAGTGGAATGTACCTCTTTTAATGTGTTTTTACCTCTTTTAATGTGTTTTCCCAGTCTCCAAAAAGGGCACTCTTCTCAAAGGAAATTACACACATACACCCCATACACACACAGCCAAACACACACTGTCAGCATTTGCAGGATTCTAACCCCTACCTAACTATGTTATGATACTAGAGAGATATGCATTAACACGGCACGCTATATGCTTTACTGGGTGGTTTCTTTTCTCCTGATATATTTGTAGGATGCTGACATCATCAGACTTTCCAAAGAGGAATGTACCTCTTTTAATGTGTTTTCCCAGTCTCCAAAAAGGGCACTCCTCTCAAAGGAAATCACATACATACACCGCCAAACACACACTATCAGCGTTTGCAGGATTCAAGCCTCTATCTAACTATGTTATGATAGGGCACTCCTCTCAAAGGAAATCACACACATACACACACTGTCAGCGTTTGCCGAATTCAAACCTCTATCTAACTATTTTATGATATTAGAAAGATACGCATTTACACGGCATGCTATATGCTTTACTGGGTGGTTTCTTTTCCCCTGCTATATTTGTAGGATGCTGACATCATCAGACTGGACATGGTAATGTGTGTACACTTTGTTTTATGCAATTCCAGGAATGAGCCATGTGGGTTGGCAGGTGTCAACAGCTTGAACAACACCCCATAATTCTTACCTTGTGTGATCTATCTGTGGACCCATTGACATTCCTTCATATGTCAGCACATATTTATGCACACATTGTTGGTTTTGTGGATACGACATGTGTCTGGGATGTTGATAATGGGCTATTCGAAGTCTATGTGGGACATGTGTAGCTCTGTTCAGTGATATATGTCCTGGGTGACTGCCTTGCAAACAGTCTAGCATGTTTGGGAACAATTATCTGCACATGAACATACCACAATTGGTAGGGTTGTGTGTTTGTCAGCTTCCAATAGCTCTGTTTATGACTTCAACCATGATGGACTCCATGTCCTTGCAGATCAGACTTCAGAGGCTTACTGGACTATACTTCCCATAGTGTGTCATGCACCAGCACTTGTGGGGAGTGCCATATGTTGCTGTAACACATTCAGTGGTTCCAGATCCTGTGGAGAGGGTGAGGCTCAACTGACTGTTCAGGTGCAGGGTCTATTTGTTCTGTAGTTCATGCATGACACATATTGGGAAACAATGTAATCCAATTGCTGCCATGCTTTTGGCTTTGGGGGGAGCTGCTCAGCCATTCTACATGTGATATCTCCTGGTATGATGATAGGGACTATCATCAGTGGGAGGTGGGTATGTATATATGGGCCTGTCTGACAGGATGTCGGCATTGTCAGGTATAGTTGGCCCTGACTCAGGACATATATGAGTGTACATTGCTATTTATGACATAGCTGAAGGAGGTGTCTTGATTCAGTCTGGACTCCTTCTCAGCTACTCTTTACAAAACACCAACAAACCTGAGCACTAATCCCTGTTATACTCTTTTACACACTCAACACCCTACTGATCCTTTGTGATCAGGCTACAGAGTATGTCATCATAATATCCTGGCATGTCCAGGGGTCGGTTTCGTGTGTACTCTCCAGTCCAGCTGGTGAATATTGTGTTTCTGACACAATGTCACATCTGCCTCATGTACACAGACAACCCTCTCCTCCTCCCAACAAACTCAGATATATGTGAGAGATGCACCTATATAGACATACTGGAGGCTGAGCTCTCTCGACCCATGACTGGCACAGTCTGTCAGGTGGTTCAGGTAACCACACACACCACATATCAGTCTCACATAAACCTATAGTGGCAGCAATCAAACCACATTATCATACATAAACATACTCGGAGGCTCTAAATAAACTCTGCCTAAGCAGCAGAGACCTCCAAAGCAGACACACAAACAACTGCTACCCCACTACAATACCCACATATCACATAGTTCTCAATGTCAGTGTGCCACACAGTCACTGTCCTTCGGGCTAAACAATACACCGAATACACTTGTAATAGGTGGCACTTATTGTCAGACACACTGACGTCCCACTCACCAGGCCAAACAAGGGAATAGTCACTTTATGCTGTCTGTTGGGTGCCCGGATCCGCCACATAACACATGCACTCAGGTCACTACAAAGCAAGTAAAGGACTGGCTCCATCATTGTCCATGCTGGTGTGTAAAACCTCAGACTTTCTCCCTGGACCACATGACATGATACATAGAGGAACTCTCTGATTATGTAGCTCAGGCCAGTATGACCCTGACTTTGTCTAGCATGTTAAACTCACCAAGTATAATGTCACAGTATACAGACAAACTTATCACATTTAACAGTTGGCTAACATATTGGTGTCATTCAAAGGGGATCCAGTGTCTGTCAGCCTGGGGTGCCATGCTTGACATGCCACGTAGCTTCGCTATGGACAGCTTGCACCTGTCACCCTTGGACTTTCGAATACTGGCTAAGGCACTTGCTACCACCATAGTGCCTTTTTTAAGCAGGGCTCAAAAGACAAACCCACCTCCATAGACATTACAGAGTAAATTAAACTAAGGGTAATGCTGCTCAACACCCGATGTGTTACCCTCAAATTACGCCCACTCAGGACTCACCTTAGTATGGAAGATAGCAATATCTGTGCACTAACAGATGCCTGGTTCAGGCTCACAAATGCACACCAGCACTACCAGGTTATGTTTCATACCATGCTTTCTGACCACAAGAATCAGAACGGACAACACAAATAGGGGGAGTATCCATATACATCACAGACACACACACCTCCATTGTTATTAGCACTGCACAAAGCATCACAGACAATACACATGCAACTAACATTGTGCAAAACTGCCTTTCAGTTTGCTGCCTGCTACAGACCACCCTCCCAAACTCAGGAACCACACTTGGCTTTCCTTGGAACAATGGAGAATATGAAGGTCTCACCAAACACAATTATATTGGGCGACTTCAAATACCCAAACATTGACTGGGGATACTACTCAAGCCCCAACACCCTCGCCCAACAGTCGCTACTATTTGTAAACTCATATGCTATGGCACAACCAGTCACCACACCCACAAGAGGGGAAAACATATTGGACCTGATCATCACCAACATGGGGACTCTATGTCCCACACCAGCGATATACCCCTCATTGGTAAGGTCAGAACATACATTGATCCCACTGGACATCCATATCCCATCCCCACACCCATCCTGGGTAATCTTGGTGAGCTCCTCATAAGCCAACATCTCACTTCACCAAAGCAAGGTGGTATCCTTCAGAGACCCTAGGACAGTGGTAAATATGGCTCAGACTGCTGAATCCTTTACATACACATTCTATGGACACCTAGTGGACTGCATGGATTGTGCTATCCCAAATAACAACAGGACTCACTCCTCCAATGGCAGGAGACCTGTCTGGTAGACCCCAGCCATTAATAAGCTATACAATGACAGGAGGAAGCTACTACATGATAGAGCACAATCCCAGACAGGGAAGGCATCTATGATCTGTACTAGCAGACAGCTACGATCACTCATGAATTTATCTAAGGGCCACTTCTAACGGACAATTGCACCAGACATGTAGGACAATAACAACACCTTCTTCAGTTATGTCAGCAACCTGGGTGGACACTCAGTGATATGCTGTGAGTTACTGCATACTGACTAAACATACCCTGACCCCACTGACATTGCCAACATCCTGGCAAACATGTTCAGTGCAGATGTCTCCCCCCCATCCCCCCTAAGGAGCAACTATCCATCCCAACAGAATGTAACCTCCCTGATATCACAACTTAAAAGGTGAGTGTTGCCCTCCCCAAAGCAGACAACACAGCATCAATGGAACCAGATGGTGTCCAGGCCTGCATCTTACACGAGCTTCATGACAGACATAACCCTCACTTTACGTCACTGTTCAATATCGGAGTTACTACAGGATATGTACCTAAGGAATGGCATACAGCGACAGTGGTCCCACTCCACAGAGTTGGTGCCACAACGGACCACAGACAATATCGCCCTAAAAGCCTAACTAGCCTGTTCTGCAAAGCTATGGAGTGTATTGTCATGGGACTCATATGCATAGACATCAGGAACCTACAGACACTGTGTCCTACACATTTCAGTGTTGTTGTGGGCAGATCTTGCCTCTTGAACCTTTTTGTATTCTTTAAACAGTTAACAGGTCCATCGATGTAGGGACGGTTGTCGACACAGCCTACCTGGACCTTGCAAAACCCTTCAACACAATACCCCACTCAGCCATTATGCATAGGCTCACCAGCGTCAATATGGACACATATCTCACATGATGGATTGCTACCTGGATCAGGGATAGCACCCATATGGTCAGAATTGCAGGTGCCATGTCTGACTACACACTAGCTACACATGGCATCCCACAAGTCTCAGTCCTGGGACCTCTCTTGTTCAGTATATATTTGTCTGACATACAGGCTAACACAGGGGGAATATGGCTGACCAAGTTCGCAGATGACTGTAAACTGGGTGCCATAATCAGCTCTCCAGCTGGCACATCCATACACAAACAGGGTCTCACAGAGATGGATGACTGGTGCCTGAGCCATGGCCTACAACTAAATGCCATTATTTGCATAGTCATCCCCTTTGGGAATAACAACATGCCTACACATTACCACATAGGTAGCAATCCATTACATATGGTAGGAGTTGTTAGGGATTTGGGGACACGACTTGTTCGTACTGTCACCTTTGACAATCACGTTGCCAAAGTGGGTGGACAGACCTTCTATATAGCCCACCTTATCCATTATGGTTTCACATCTAGATCAAGTGAGGTCATTGTTCCCCTATACTCATCCCAACCATGCTTGGTTACAATGCCACATTTGGGATGTACCTTACCTGACACCTGCAGCAAGTGTAATGGCCACAAAAGTTCATCACCAAGCAGATCTAGGGACTCACACAGATGCCCTGCACAGTTTGGATACAGTAACTCCAGCTCTACTCAGTCGCTTACCTCCTACTCGGATGTGATTTGTGCCTGTTGTTTAAGGAAATACCCAATCCAGAATTACTGGACATGCTCCACCTCAGGATATCCAACTCTCTTGGAGCTACACACTCCAGGGACATATACGTCAGCACAGATGTTAATAGGACATGCTGGAGGGACAGATTCTTATCCCAGAGGCTCCACTCACTCCGGATTGTAATCCCAGTTTCGCATAGGCAGAACCACCCACTGACCACCTACAGGAGACATCTTAACAACTGGATGGGTGATCGTATGTTTACCCCTGGGATATCTTCTGGGTCCCTGCTACACAGAGGCACACTAGCCCAAATGTACATGGACTATCTTGTGTGACCTACTATTCACAGGCACAGTGTAGTAATCTGACAGGGTTGTGAAAGCCAAACACACTCTGGCTAGGCTTGTACATGCCCTAGAGCAGATAGCCTAGTATCGACCTCTGAACCTATGATAATGTTTGGGATGCACAATATTATTTGCTGATACTGTTTGCAGGTTTTTATCGTCTTTGCTTTTCCAATTTCTATGAACAACTTAGGTATCTGCAGAACATATTTGATTATGACAGGGTTCCACTATATTATATATGTATCTGTTGTCATATAACTGTGTGCACAGGTCAGATTGCTGGATAGTGAGTGGTTCCTGGGTTAACACATGCAACTGCCAGATATGTATGGCCCAGTGCTGTACTCAGACATGGCCTAATTGTGTGAGCATGCCCAGTTCAGGCTTTCTGTGTTTTATTGCCTGACATTTGTCTCATTTATTCAAGTGTGTGAGCATTCCTAAGTGTGACCTTTCAGTATGTTGCTATCTGTATTTGTTGATGTGTGTGAACATGACCAATATTTACATTTATACTGTGTGTGTTGGAAGTCAGGTTCTATTCTTACTGCAGGACTCACCTTTGTGTCATAACTCGACAGGGATTATGCTGTGCCTGCAGGGTTTCCATGAGATACTTTGAATAGACCTATCAACATTTCTTCATACACACTGACCACTGCAATACTGTCATGGTTTAGTGGTTCAGTACTATAACTATAGTGCACAGTATCCTGGGTTCGAGGCCCATCACTGCTTTATTTTTTCATACTGAGCAGACCAGACTGCTTAAGGGCCAGTAGAGCAAATATGAGCATGTTGGCTTTTGTTCAGCTATGCCCTACTTAGACCAGGCTTCTCCGACATTGCTCAATATTCACCAACATTGCTGGACATTGCCGAATATTACTCAACATTGACAACAGTTGTGCTAGTTGGTGTGTGCGATTTTGTTTGCATATACTACATGGTGGTAAATGCTGTTTAGCACTGCTTTATATTGCTTAACACACGGCAATCATGCCTCAGGTGGTGCTGCAGGGCTGCCTATGTCGGATGCACATACTACACTCCCTATACATGTTTAAAAGCAGGTAGTGTCAACTTAGGCATCCCTTTTACTATATGTGCGAGTCAAAGAGAGGTATCATTTCTAGAGTTCCTACTGAGCCAGTGTATATGCTATGCGTTGCCTCTTTGCCAAGGCCAAAACATACTGGGCACACCTCCTTCTGCCTACTGGGGCAGGCTCAGGTTGGTCCTCCTCCGAGTCACGCTCTGCCTGTGATGGCCTTGGCAATGGTGGGGGTCTGTTTGGCCCAGGCCTATGCTGGTCCTGCTTCAGCTGTTTCCACAGGATCATATTATGTAACATAGCATATACCGTGACAATTTGGGTACATGTAGTTGGTGTGTACTGCAAGGCTCCACCAGATGTGCCCAGGCACCAGAACTGTGACTTGAGCAGCCCAAACATGCTCGATTACATTTTGTGTTTGAGTGTGTGTCTCATTATGGCATTCCTGTTCAGGAGTGTGTGCATTTCTGATGGGTGTCATCAGCCACAGCTCCAGTGCATAGCCAGCATCCCCCACTAGGTGACCATGTGGGATGTCCCCATTGGAAAATGTCTGGTACAGCTGCATCAGATGTCAGATATCGGAATCATGGTAGCTTTCAGGGCAGCCAGCACACACATTCAGTATTATGCCCTGGGCATTACACATGTCCTGGCAGTTGATGGAGGGGAAGCTCTTGCCGTTGAAGTAGACCCTACCTTGCTTGCCCGCTGGTGGTTTGATGCATATGTGCGTGCAGTCTATTGCACCCACTACCTCAGGGTATTCCGCTATTTGCTGGAAGAGATGCATATTGCTGGCCAATACCTCATGGGAATTGGGGAAATATACATGATCACCGACATGTGCTGACATGGCATCCAGGAACTGGTGCAGTACCCTGGATGCTGATGCCTGTGATATCCCCATCATATCACCAGTTGGTCTCTGGAAGGTACCTGTTGCTAATATACTTAGGCCAACACATACCTTGGTTTCCACTGGGATGGGTTCCCCTCTGTTGGTTCTGTGTGTGAGGCGTGGCCTGCACAGCTCAACAATTTGCTGCAAGAGGTCTCTGTCCACTCTATAGCGCTCCACTATCTCCAGCTCATGAAGCCCCTGGTAGGTTACCCTGGGCTTGTACACTCTTCTCCGTCTCCTCACTGTGGGTTGTCCAGAAGCATTCGCATTGTCACCACCCTCAGCATGTTGCATATGTCACCTTATAATAGCAATGGCAGCCTCTAACATTTCTTTGTCTCGGTAAAGCTTTTTCATTTTTCACTTCTATTAACTTACTGCAGTGTTGCAGTGTCTCTGAGAGAAACATAGTGGAATGATGTTTGCAGAGTTTTAAGTGCTGGGCTGGACTAGTGTACTGCCTGTGTAATTGCCTGATTCTGATTGCTTTCACCTGATAGCTCTGCTAGTACTCCCTGGTTAACTTCCTACTATTTGTTCTGCTTCCTTTTCCCTTTCTGTTCCCTTAGGGGGTCAGTGCCACGCACACAAGCGCAAACATGCTCACAGCAGCCCACACGCACGCACACATGCTTACACTGACTAAAACGTGCTTATTCTTGTTAAAACACGCACACACCAGTGCAAACGTGCTTACAACTCTTTAAACAGCCTTATACATGTTTACTCCGGCTTAAACGCGCGCACTCACACTTACATGAGCACACACTGTCTTACTCGGGTTTACAGGCGCTCACACGTGCGCATACCTGCTCAGCAAGAAACTTTAGTGTTATCCATGGCATACACCTTCAATTTCTTGACTTTACCTAGCCTACCTCTTGACACACCTCTTTCAATGATGTCTAAGTGACAGCTGACACATGCCACTCTGTTCCAATGTGCTTCACTTCTTTCATACATACCCCACTCATGATGTCACCTATCTTCTACTCTGTTACTCCCCTTATTCTACTCCTACACTCCACTGACTGTGCTCATTTGCTATGTAAACTTGCGATTCACTATCCTAACCCTCCTTTGCATAGGATTGCCTACTAATGCTTGGTTACATCTCTTAGACTGAGCTTCCCCCCTTAGCAACCTCTACTTGGTGGCCATGTTGTCTTCAGCCTGCCTTTCACTTGCATTGTAAATTCATATTACCAATAAAATCCACATTTGTGGATCTTAATTATTGATTTTCTGCTTTTTAGGGCACAGCGCATTTGTGTGGTGCTGCGCTATGCTTAAACCTCAGAGATCAGGATGAAAAAAAAAAAAGTTATTTTATTTTTATTTTGCATCACTTAACATTGCCAATGGCCATATTTTTGGCCATTGGCATGCTTCTTCCTATCAATGCATCCTTTTTTTGGAGCTGTCACGACTCCGTTTTGCTATTTGCAGAACCGTACTCAGTTGTCAACTGAGTACATTTCTGCAAATAACACTACTCCTACTCGGACAGGTTCGGGTTTCCTGGATCGCAAAATTACCTCATTTGCATAGCTTTCACCTGCAATTGAGGTAATTTGCATATCCAAGCCCTGTCTGTGTAGGACTAGTTTTGAGAGCTCTGTTGCACGCCCCTACCGGCTGTTCCTGGATCGCTCGGCGGACATGTTGGCTGCATGGAGTCTTACTCTACTCTTAGACTCCATGCAAGCCTTCGTGAATCCGGCCTAATGTCTAGTATGTTCCTTCCATTGTAGTTTTTTTTTTTTTTTTTTGCAATCTGAAGAAATTTTTCTTCTAGATCATATATTGCAAATAACTCCCTGACTAATGTTGTTGAATCAATATCATTCCAGTCTGTTTCTGTTAAAAGTAAGTATCCAGCAAATATTATCCTTCCCTCCTGTGTTTCATGCAAGAAATTCATCTGCGCCATCAGCACTTGACTTTGGTAGTCTATACAATTCAACAATTGTTATATGTTCCAGGGTTGTCTTTATTGTCACAGTTGCACAGTCTATAGTATTGGTGTTACCATTGAACATGTAATAATCACAGGTATCGTAACTATCTCTAATCACTGTTATAACACCTCCACCTGATTTTTTGTTAGAAAGCATGCCTATACTTTTGTTCAAATGATTTTATATAGCCTGTATAGACTATGGTTTAATGCAGTCTGATTCAGTTTATACAATCAATGTTTATGTTTAAGAAATGTTCTTTCTCAGGGCAGTGCCCACCTCCATTTCGTGATCTTACCAATTAGTTTCACTGTTTATCCAAGTGAGAGGAGATCATATCATGGGATGTTGACACCTAGGCAGCCATCAGAGGATTTTATCTTTATTGTATTGAACCTTCTCAAGTTGACTGCTATTCATACTCTCAGATGCAAGGGTGTTTGTGGCATTTGCTTGTTTTCATACATGTTCCTGCAAATAAGCAATGAAGTTTACCTTGCAAGTAAGGTTCAGCAAATCCAGGAATGCATCCATTGCTATTCTCTACATAACATGCATCTCTTCTGAAACTGCTGGAATACCAGTGCTCCAAGCTGTTTCTCACTGTCCCCTCCAAATGGAAAAGCCAGCATCATATGCTTGTTCCCACCTTCCTGTACTGGATCTTTTGGCAGCCATGTTATTTAGTACAAGGCCATTCTAAGGAACAGACACAGCTTTATTTCTTTGAGCCACATACTGAGTCTGCTGCAACTTAAATTTTAACAATGACTTTGTTCTGAGCAAGATAATGGAGCCCACCATTTTAGCAGGATTATTAACTGGCACACTTCACGTCATTTGTATAAATGTGCAAAGTTGTAGCAGAAGTGAATGGTCCATGTGGTTATACTTAACTAAAACCTTAAACTGTACACCGATCTTACTTTTGATGCTGCCATTACTTCAGCTAAGACAATCCTCTTCTGTTCTCCTGAATTATTTTCCCATGTATTTTGCAAGTAGTATTCAGATCTAATTTTTTAATTTGACATGTTTTCATACCTGTCCTTAGAGTATTAATATTGATCAAAATGCATTACTTCCAGTGGGTGGAAATTAAGTTTTGATTAACTTCTTTTTTCAAAACAGGTTTATTGTTTTAACATATAAGAGAAATATCATAACAATTTTATACAAGTAATTAAAAATAGGTATTATTATAATATTCAACAAAACAACTAAAGTATTTACAAAGACATCCACTACAATCAGATCAATTAATTAAACTAAAATACCATGCTATTGAAATTAAATTTTTTTAACAAATTTTGTAAATTATCCCATACAATAAAATAAGATGTTTTTCTATTTGTTCTAGTCCTAATTGTGTTGATTTCCATATGGCACACTATATTCATAACATTTTTAAATTCATTGAACGAAGGAGGTGTATCTGAAATCCAATTTCTAGTTATTATTTTCCTAGCCACTGCTAGAATAGACCATAACAAGGGAAGCTTAACCTTTTTAACACTTTGAGGTACAGGTGTGTTGAATAATATAAGAGATTTAGAAATAATGAAATTATCTGTAAAAGAGCCTGCAAAAATTCATTAATTGACTTCCAGTATTCTTTCAATTTTATACAGTCATAAAACATATAAGCCCAGTCAGCATTAATTTCTACATTACATCTCTTACATAGATTATCTTTATTATTTATTTTATTCATCATCAAAGGTGTATAAAAGATCTATGTAAAAATTTCCATGTATAAAGTCTCTAGACAATGGAAGACGTAGTTCTATAAGCAGATTCCAATATATATTGTTTATCTTGTTGATTTGGTGGGTCCCCATTAATAGAAGTGAAATAATTCCAGTATGAATCTACACTGTAAAAAGTTTCTTGTCTGATAACTTTATGTATGTATGAAAGTTTACCTTTATCAGAAACTTTATGTTGTAAATTTAATATCAAGTAATCAATCAGTGTTGGAATAGATTCTTTAACAGTTATAGACATCAAATCTATTTTATTAATGAGATGTTGTCTAAAGGTCTGAACCTCTAACCAGCAAGTTTCTCTTAGATCAAATTCTTGTTTTAAGAAATCTAGATTTTTAACTTTATTATCAGATATCAACTGATACCAGTACTTTAGATCATTATATATAGCTAAATGAGTTCCTTCAGAAGTAGATGACAAAAGCATACCCTGAGTATACATTATAGGAAATACAATAAAATTCCATTCCCTATACTTAGGGTGCATGAATATAAAGTTACGATAACTAATAATAATATTTAATGGGTAACAAACCATATGTTTAGGTGTAATACTTTTGAAATTTTAAGTATTTTTTCTCTGTTTATTTGCTAAGTTTTTCTGCATAGCTGCCTAGCTTGAGCATTTTCTGGCTTGTTAAACTTGATTTCTGTATTAGTAGCTGTATTTAGAGCACAACCAAAAGCTGTTTGCTGAAATTCCTGTTTGCACTTAATTTTAAATCGTTTTTTTCTTAAAACTTGCATATTTTCTGTCCTTGACCTAGCACTCTTGTGTGGGGTCATTTACTGCACTGTTATGACTTGATATTACTTGTGAACTTTTGCTATCTCTGAAAAAACAAAAACAAAAAAAATCTTGCTTTTTCCCACTTTTCTGAGAGTTAAAAAGTTCAGTTACAGGCTTGCTGTTCCTGAACTGTTTGAAAGTTTCTGTGAGGCCATTTTGCTTGGGCTGGAGGAGGGTCTCTCTGTTGATCAGTGGCAGTGACTAACATTGAGCAGCTTCCCTGCCCCCGTAGAGGTGGTTACTGACTTGAAACTGTAGTTTTATTGGCCACCAGGGGTCATTTCCATAACTCCTTCATCTTCCTCTCTTAAAACCCAGTTGCCTCGTGGTTTGGGCGTCTTTTCAGGCTTGTTGGCTGTTGGTGAAGCACCCTCCAAGAGGAAAAAACGCTGAGAGAAGAAGGGAGCCACTTTTGAGATTTTAAGTATTTTTTCTCTGTTTATTTGCTAAATTTTTCTGCATAGCTGTCTAGCTTGAGCATTTTCTGGCTTGTTAAATTTGATTTCTGTATTAGTAGCTGTATTTAGAGCACAACCAAAAGCTGTTTGCTGAATTTCCTGTTTGCACTTAATTTTAAATCGTTTTTTTCTTAAAACTTGCATATTTTCTGTCCTTGACCTAGCACTCTTGTTTGGGGTCATTTACTGCACTGTTATAACTTGATATTACTTGTGAACCTCTGCTATCTCTGTAAAAAACAAAAACAAAAAAAAAAAAAATCTTGCTTTTTCCCACTTTTCTGAGAGTTAAAAAAGTTCAGTTACAGGCTTGCTGTTCCTGAACTGTTTGAAAGTTTCTGTGAGGCCATTTTTGCTTGGGCTGGAGGAGGGTCTCTCTGTTGATCAGTGGCAGTGACTAACATTGAGCAGCTTCCCTGCCCCCGTAGAGGTGGTTACTGACTTGAAACTGTCGTTTTATTGGCCACTACGGGATATTTCCATAACTCCTTCATCTTCCTCTCTTAAAACCCAGTTGCCTCATGGTTTGGGCGTCTTTTCAGGCTTGTTGGCTGTTGGTGAAGCACCCTCCAAGAGGAAAAACGCTGAGAGAAGAAGGGAGCCACTTTTGAGATTTTAAGTATTTTTCTCTGTTTATTTGCTAAGTTTTTCTGCATAGCTGCCTAGCTTGAGCATTTTCTGGCTTGTTAAACTTGATTTCTGTATTAGTAGCTGTATTTAGAGCACAACCAAAAGCTGTTTGCTGAAATTCCTGTTTGCACTTAATTTTAAATTGTTTTTTTCTTAAAACTTGCATATTTTCTGTCCTTGACCTAGCACTCTTGTGTGGGGTCATTTACTGCACTGTTATAACTTGATATTACTTGTGAACCTCTGCTAACTCTGTAAAAAACAAAAACAAAAAAAAATCTTGCTTTTTTCCCACTTTTCTGAGAGTTAAAAAAGTTCAGTTACAGGCTTGCTGTTCCTGAACTGTTTGAAAGTTTCTGTGAGGCCATTTTGCTTGGGCTGGAGGAGGGTCTCTCTGTTGATCAGTGGCAGTGACTAACATTGAGCAGCTTCCCTGCCCCCGTAGAGGTGGTTACTGACTTGAAACTGTCGTTTTATTGGCCACTAGGGGTCATTTCCATAACTCCTTCATCTTCCTCTCTTAAAACCCAGTTGCCTCGTGGTTTGGGCATCTTTTCAGGCTTGTTGGCTGTTGGTGAAGCACCCTCCAAGAGGAAAAGACGCTGAGAGAAGGGAGCCACTTTTGAGATTTTAAGTATTTTTCTCTGTTTATTTGCTAAGTTTTTCTGCATAGCTGCCTAGCTTGAGCATTTTCTGGCTTGTTAAACTTGATTTCTGTATTAGTAGCTGTATTTAGAGCACAACCAAAAGCTGTTTGCTGAAATTCCTGTTTGCACTTAATTTTAAATTGTTTTTTCTTAAAACTTGCATATTTTCTGTCCTTGACCTAGCACTCTTGTGTGGGGTCATTTACTGCACTGTTATAACTTGATATTACTTGAGTACCTCCGCTAACTCTGTAAAAACAAAAACAAAAAAAAAAATCTTGCTTTTTCCCACTTTTCTGAGAGTTAAAAAAGTTCAGTTACAGGCTTGCTGTTCCTGAACTGTTTGAAAGTTTCTGTGAGGCCATTTTTGCTTGGGCTGGAGGAGGGTCTCTCTGTTGATCAGTGGCAGTGACTAACATTGAGCAGCTTCCCTGCCCCCCGTAGAGGTGGTTACTGACTTGAAACTGTAGTTTTATTTTCCCTTTTGGGTCTATTCCTGCTTCTTTCCAGCCCCTGCTATCAAGCACACTTTAACGTGCTTTAGCACGATTTAGCGCGGAGTTGCCACTAGAGCAGCATTGGGCAGCGCCAGTTAAACAAGGTTAAACTCTTTCTGGCTCCAGAAAGTCTGTTCTTCAATTTTTCCCTTAGAACTGCTCTGTTAGGAACCTAAACAGTTTACACCTACACTAAAAAGTGCAGCACTTGTTCCAAATAGCTTTTTCTTCTCAAAAAGCTCAGCACTTGTCTTATAAGCATATCCCTTGTCTTATAAGCATTCTCTTTGCAGGTCAAGCACTCCTATATTATACAAATCTCTCACTAGCAAAACCCCCCAGGAGTGCCCACTTCCCTGCTAAGCCCACTACTTTTCTGTCTCATACCAACTCATAATTCTTTCTAGCATGTCGAAGGGTCAGATGCTGGCGTCCTCTCCTGCCCAGTTGGCTTCCGGATATTGGCAAAGGCTCTTGCCACCCCCATAGTGCCTTTTTTAGGCAAGGCTCAAATTCTAAACCTACCACCCTAGAACACAAAAAAGTAAAAAAACTAAGGGTAATGCTGCTCAGTGCCAGAAGTCTCAATCTCAAGATGCACACACTCGAGGCCCTTCTCAGTATGGGGAACATCGATGTCTGTGCTGTGACAGAAACCTGGTTCAAGGCTCCTGAGAGCACCTCAGCACTAGCAGGTTTCACCTCATATCATGCGTTCCGGCCCCAAAATCCAGACAACACCAAGAAAGGAGGGGAGGTGCCCATATTCATAAAGGACACCCACACCTCAAGGTTGGTGGCAATGCACGATGCATCGGAGACCATCCAGGTGCAATTAACCATAGGCAAGACTGCTCTGCAATTTGTAGCATGTTACAGGCCACCCTCTCAAACTCAGGAACCTCACATGGCCTTCCTGAAAACAATGGAGGGGATAAATGTATCTCCAAACACCATCATACTAGGTGACTTCAACTACCCTAATATAGACTGGGAACACTACTCAAGCCCAAACACTCTAGCCCAAAGGTTCCTGGAGTTCATAAACTCAAATGCCATGGAACAACTAGTCACCATCCCCACAAGAGGAGAAAACATACTTGATCTCATCATCACGAACATGGGATCAAAATGTTCAACACCGAAGTATACCCTCACTGGTGAGATCAGATCATAAACTAATCTCGCTGGAGGTCCTCATCCCGCCCCACCTGAAATTAAAAATACTACAGTGAAAAACTTCTCAAAAGCCGACTTCACACTTCTAAAAACTAATGTGGTCACCTTTAAGGCCCCTGAGCCAGTGGTAAACATTACTCAAACCGCTGAATCACTTACAAATGCCTTCTACCAGCACCTACAGGACTGCATGGATCAGGCAATCCCAAACAAAACTAAGACTCTTTGTACCAAAGGCAAGCATCCAGTCTGGTGGACCCCAGCCATAAACAAGCTCTACAACAAAAGGAGGAAGCTACTACAAGATAGAGCAAAATCCTTGAAAGGTAAGACACCTTTGATCATTATAAGTAAAAAACTAAGAGCTCTCATAAAATCATCCAAGGCAAATTTTGAGAGAAAAATCGCCAAGGACTCAAAAGACAATCATAAGGCCTTCTTTAGCTATGTTAGAAACCTAGGAGGAAACTCCCAGATATGCTCAGAATTAGTTCAAAATGATGTGAAGATTACTGAACCTACACACATTGCCAACATACTGGCTGACAGGTTCAGTGCAAACTTCTCCCCCCCCCCAAAAGGAGAGATATCTATACCAGAGGATTGTAGCCCCCCAAACATCTACAACACCCAGGTGAGAACTGCTCTCTCCAAAGCAAAAAACACAGCATCCATGGGACCGGATGGTGTCCCCGGCTGTGTGCTCCACGAACTCAATGAGGAATTAAACCCGCAGTTAGGACAGCTGTTTAATCTTAGCCTCACCTCAGGATATGTACCCAAGGAGTGGCGCACGGCGACTGTGGTCCCACTTCACAAGGGCGGTGCCTCCACCGACCCTGGAAATTACCGTCCCATTAGCTTGACAAGCCTTATCTGCAAAGCCATGGAGAGGATCATAATGGAACTCATAAATAAAGACATAGGGAACTTGCAGACTTTGGATCCAACCCAGTTTGGCTTTGTCAAAGGCAGATCATGCCTTTTAAACTTGGTTGACTTTTTGAGACAGTCACCAAGGCCATTGATGAGGAAAGGCAGTCCATACAGCCTACCTTGACCTGGCAAAGGCCTTCGACACAATACCCCACTCAGGTATCATCGAAAAACTCATCAGCTTGAATGTAAACCCATACATCACAAGATGGGTTGCAAACTGGCTAAGTGACAGAACCCACAGGGTCAGAGTTGCTGGAGCCATGTCAGACTCAAAGCCTGTCACAAGTGGTGTCCCACAGGGATCAGTCCTGGGTCCACTCTTGTTCAGCATCTACTTTTCTGAAGTACAAGCAAACACAGGAGGGTTATGGCTGACAAAGTTTGCAGATGACTGCAAACTGGGCACCATAGTCGAAAACACATCTGACACAGATATCCTTCAGAAGGGCCTCACAGAAACGGATAACTGGTGCCAGAGCCATGGCCTAAAGTTAAATGCCAAGAAATGCATAGTCATACTCTTCGGGAAAAACAAGGTTACCCCTAGCTACCATATAGGTGGCAATCCACTGAGCACAGAAGAAGTCATCAGGGATCTGGTGACCCAGGTTGACAGTAGTCTTTCGTTTGACACTCATGTTGCTAAAGTAGTTAGGAAAACCTTCTACATTGCCCACTTGATCATGAAGGGATTCACATCTAGATCAAGGGAGGTCATCGTCCCCCTGTACTCATCACTCATTAGACCTATGATTGAGTACAATGCCCCATTCGGAATGTATCTGACCCGACACCTGCAGCAGCTGGAAAGGCCCCAAAAGTTCCTCACCAAAAGGATAAAGGGTCTCAAAAATATGTCCTATGCTGCCCGACTGAAAGAACTCCAGCTCTATTCAGTCTCATACCGCTTGCTCAGAGGTGACCTGTGCCTGACATATAAGGCCATGTCAAACCCTGATTTGATGAATATGCTTCACCTCAAAAAATCTAGATCCCTCAGAACCACAAGGGCGGGAGACTTAAACCTTGACATGGTTATTAATAGAACGTGCTGGAGGGACAGATTCATCACCCAGAGACTCCCTATGCTGTGGAACAAAATCCCGGTACATGTGAGGCAGAGCACCTCGCTGGCCTTGTTCAAGAGAATCTTGACCAATGGATGGGGGATCGCAGATATACCCCAGGGATTACTTCAGTGCCACTGCTTGACAGAGGCACAGCAAAATAATAGGCATAGTTTTATTCAAACTAAAGGGGTGGCGAAAGCCAAATAACTATAGGCTAGGCTTATAAATGCCCTTGGGCAGATAGCCTAGTATGAACCTATGAACCTATGAACCTATAATAGGTGAAGTACAAAATTCCTTTAGTTACCATAACATGGAGTTATTTACAATCATATTTTTATGTGTTAAGGAGATTTTCATGAAGTGTATACTAATTAGCTCCCAATAATCTTTCCATTTTGTGACATATGACTGATCTATTAATAAAGTAATAACTTTTACAATAGAAGAGATAGTATATAAATTAAAGTCTGGAAAAGAAATACCCTCTTGAGACCAGCTATTAGTATGTTTCTTTAATGCAATCCTAGGTCTATTAGGTGCCCATAAGAAATTTAACATTAGTGTGTTCAGTTTCTTGATAATTATTTTTGTAGGTGGAAGTATTATTGATTGTATTAAGTATAAAATCTTGGGGAATATTATCATTTTAATAATTGTAAGTCTCTCCTCCATAGTAAAAACATATTATTCCAGGTATTAAAAAGATTTTGTATATTAAAAAAACAGGTATTATAATTATTATATATAATAGATTTAATATCTTTAGATAGTATTATACCTAAATAAGTTATCTGACCTGAATTGGGTACATATTTAGTAAAATCACTAATGAGAATATTTTTTCGTGTATATATAGGTAGTATTTTAGTTTTTCTTCATTGAATATTAAACCAGAAATACTTTTAAAATTCATCATGTTGTCAAATAGAGACTGTATAGAAGAATTAGATCCTGCTGATGTAATTAGAACATCATCTGCAAAAAGTTGAATTTTGGATGTTGTATTTTCATCTATTTCAAAACCCTCTATGTCAGTACTGTTTCTGATCAAATTAGCCCAAGGCTCCATTACTAAAGTGAATAATAGTGGAGAAAGTGGACATCCTTGTTTGTACCTTTAAGAATGGGTATTTTTTGTGAAACATATGTTCCTACCTTAATATAAGCCAACGTTCCTTTGTATAAATGTTCAATTAGATTTACAAATGCATCCGAGAAGTTTGTGCACTTCATTAAGGTAAACAGATAGTCCCAACTTACTGAATCAAATGCTGAACTTATATCAAGACTAATAAGTGTTAAATCTTTCTTTTTCCTATTTGCAAAATCTATTAATGTTAAAGTTAAGTTTTGATTAACTTCTGATGTCTGTTTTAATTTTGATTCAGTGTTAAGAGATCTGCTCCAGAGCTATAATGTCTGGGATTCAATCCTCTGTTCTAGGTAGTATCATTGGTTCATAGGTTCATAGGTGTGTACTACGGTAATGGCCCTGGAGCCTTTGCAAGCCTAGCCCATAGGATTACCCTGGCACCATGCCACCCGACCTTAGTTCCTAGTGCCTCTGTCGAGTAGAGCCACTGGAGTGATCCCCGGTGTGAATTTTCTATTTCCCATCCACTCATCAATATTTCTCTTGAAGAGGGCCAGTGAGGTTCTCTGCTTGACATGTATGAGAAGTCTATAACATAGCATGGGCAGTCTCTGGGTTATGAACCTGTCATTCCAACATGTTCTGTTGATTGTAGTAATGAGGTTGAGGTCTCTGGAGCATGTGGTGCGGAGGGATTGGGATTTCTTTAGATGTAGCATTTCTAACAGATCTGGGCCAGACATAGCTTTAAGTCAAGCAGAGATTGCCTCTAAGTAGGGAATATGAGACAGAGAATAGTTGGAGTTTTTTGAGTCTGTCCATATAGTACAAATTTTTAAGACCTTGGATCCTATTGTGAGGTACTTTTGCGGCCTCTCCAGTTGTTACAGGTATCTAGTGAGATACATGCCAAATGGGGCATTGTACTCGATGATTGGCCTAATGAGGGAAGAGTAGAGGGAGACAATGACCTTTTTCTTCCTGGATGCAAAACCCTTAGTAATGAGATGTGCCACATAGAAGGACTTTCTGACCACAGTGACAACGTGGTGGTCAAAAGAGAGGTTGCTGTTAACCTGTGTTCCCAGATCTCTTATAATGCCTTCTGTGTTCGGTGGACTACCATCAATGTGGTAATTCAAGGGAACTGGATTTTTCCCAAAGGGGATGAAGACACATTTTTTGGCATTGAGCTTAAGGCCATGGTTCTGACACCAGTCGTTGATCTCACTGAGGCCTTTCTGTAGGATGTCGACATCACTTTGGGAGTTAATAATAGCTAGCAACTTGCAATCACCTGTGAACTTTGTCAGCCAAAGCCCCTCGTGTTGGCCTGGACTTCAGAAAAGTAGATACCAAACAGGAGAGGACCCAGGACCGAAGCCTGTGGGACTCCACTCATGACTGGTCGGCAGTCTGACTTGGAGTCAGCTACTTTCACACTGTGGGTTCTATATGTGAGACAGTTTGCAACCCACCTAGTGATATAGAGGCTGATGCCTAGCTTAGTAAGTTTTTCTATGATTCCTGAGTGGGGAATGGTACCAAAGACCTTGGCCAGATCAAGGTAGGCTGTCTGAACCACCTTACCTTCATCCACAGCTCTAGTGAATGACTCAGAGAATTCGACCAAGTTCAGCAGGCATGATCTACACTTCACAAAACAAAACTGTGTAGGATCCAGAGTGTGGATATTCTCTATATCCTTGCTTATTAGGTCCACAATGATGCATTCCATATCTTCACATATCAGACTCATCAGGCTAATGGGGCGATAGTTCCCAGGGTCTGTAGTCACTCCTCCTTTGTGGAGAGGGATGACTGTAGCAGTGTGCCATTCAGTAAGGACAAAGCCTGAGGTAAGGCTGTGACTGAACAGAGCACACAGGTGAGGTGCCAGTTCACTCTGTAGTTCATGTAGAACACAGCCAGGGATACTGTCAGGTCCCATAGAAGCTGCATTCTTGGCCTTGAACAGTGCTGTTTTAACCTGTGCAGCAGTAATACTGGATGCCTAACAATCTATTGGTATTGTGATTGGTTCTTTGGGGGGGGAGGGTAAAGTTAGCACTGAATCTGTACACCAGTATATTTGCAATATCTGTTGGCTCGGTATAGGAGATACCATTGTGCAGTCGCTCAGAGCAAATTTGGGTATTGCCATGGAGATTCTTTACATAAATATAGAATGCCTTGTGATTGTCTTTACTATCTGCTGCAATTCTGTTTTCATAACTAGCTTTAGAGGATTTGATGAGGGATCTCAACTTTGTGTTGAGGTTGATAAGGGAGTTTTTCCAGTCTTGGGACTTCACCTTGTTCCGCATCAGTTTCCTCCTTCTGTTGTAGAGTTTGTTTATGGCAGGGGACCATCAGATTGGCTTCCTTTTTTTGAGGAGAGCATCTTAGTTCTATTGGGTATGGAGAGATCCATGCATTTGTGTACGTGTTCGTATAGTGCATTGGTATATGATTTGGCGGACATGCAACTATTCTCCATTTGCATGGGTGCCATGAAGTTAGCCACCTCTGTTTTTAGGAGCCTGAAGGTAGCTTTGGAGAAGTTTTTCATAGTGGTTACCTTTGTTGGGGGGTGGGAGGGATGTGGATTTCCAAGGTGATTAGCTTGTGATAGGATCTAACCAGGGAGGAGTTGACTATTGGTGTAGAGCAATGATCACCCATGTTAATAGTGACCAGGTCAAGGATGTTGCTACCTCTAGTGGGGGTAAGAATGAGTTGGTCCAGGGCATTGGAATTAATGGATTCCAGAAAGCATTGGGCAAGTGCACTGGTACATAAGTAGTTTTCCCAGTTAATGGAGGGGTAGTTGAAGTCGCCCAGTATGAGAGTGTTAGGATGGACCCTAATATTCTCCACAGTGCTTAGGAATGTGGAGTGTGAATCTTGGGACATGGTTGGAGACCTATAGCAGGCTATGACCTGAATCACTGTCTTATCCAATGTTAGCTGCACCTGAAGTATCTTATATGCGTTAGGTTGGGCTACCAGTCTGGAAATGTGTGCATCCTTTATGAATATGGAAACACTACCGCCTTTGGAGCTTCGGTCCAAGTTCTGGGGCTGAAAGGTGTGGAATGAGTTGTAGCTTGGTATTGCAGGGGTGCTTTCTGCTGGCTTGAACCAGGTCTCTGTTACAGCACAAATGTCGATGTTCTACATTTTAAGGAGTACTCCGAGCAAGTGCCTTTAGAGATTTAGACTGCTAGTGTTGAGCAGCATGACCGTCAAACTGCATTTGTTTGTAACTGTTATGGTAGTAATTTGGTCTTTGGAACACCACCTAAAAAAGGCACTATATGGGTAGCAAGAGCCTTTGCCAGTCTCTGGAAGCCCAGGAGTGACAGATGCAGGCCATCTCTGGCAAAGCATCGAGGTCTGTCAATCATGTCATCCCAGGTAGACAGATACTGGATCCCCTTAGAATGACACCAGAAACTTAGCCAGTTGTTGAAATCAATAATTTTCTGCTTGTACTGTGGTATCATTCTGGGTGATGGTAGGATGCTGCTCAGGGCTAGGGTCATACCTGCCTGGGCTACATAATCCGAGAGCTCCTCCATGTCTCTTTTCCTGTAGTCCATGGAGGTACGTCTCAGGTCATTCACACCCACATGTACAATAACAGAGTCATATTTGTACCTGTTGTTGAGGGACCTGAGTGAGTATCTTTGTGACATTTCAATTATCATTCTGTATGTATGTATTTTTTTCTCAAGGGTACTTCAGCTTCTTTACAAAACATACTGTTTAACTGGCACATATAAGCTGTCAGTATAATGTATATTTCCCTACCCCTGTGGCTCAGATCAGGACCAAAAAGGGACTGAAGACTAGTTCTTTTAACTTTTTAACAATGAACATGTGAACAAAAATATCAGGATGAAGGAACATATCTTCTGTCTTCATGTCTTTAGCATAAATCATGTGTAGTCTTTATAGTCTTTATTTTTAAATATGCCTAACTTTTGTCTTTCTTCATTCAGTACTTTTTTACCCAACAATTTTATTCCAGTTGGAATTTACTGTGATGATGTGGCTCTTTATCTGATTACTTTCTAATTTGTATTCTTTATAAGACAATAAGAAGCTTTTTTACTTTACATTATACACACAATACCATTATTCAGAAATGAACTTTCATAAAGAAATGCATTTAGAGGCTATTTGCATCCATAAAATGAAAGCATGATTGAGACTCAGTTTTCTACATTAAAAAGCAATCTGTGCCACAATTGTATTTTTATGCTGCTGAAGAGGAAAGAAATGAGGAAATGGTGTCAATAGGTTAATGTTGTTTATTCATTTACATCATTTTAGTGTTACTGTAAGTGATAATTGTTACTATAAAATGAATACAATCAATTACATCCTGCAGCTCGTGAAGTGTCTCACAATCATTTCAATAAGCAAATAGTACATCTTTAAAATAAATCTGCAGATACTTTATATCATAGTACTAACCCGAAGAAAACATTTCATTTGTATTGTGTTCTTTTCTGTTTTCGTTGTCATTTTGTCATTTCAGAATAAAGTTATTGACAACATTTCTTGTGCAATTATCTTACCAAGCATTTTGTACTTGGCTAGTTATATTACACTGTTTTACTCTATTTTGATAAATTTTCCAGGTTGATAAACTCTTCAGTTTAAAATCCTCAATAAGAAACAGTCTCCATAATCTCCTACTCTTTACAGCTGCTCGAAGAGCTGCTAGTTCATGTAGAGGGTGGTACTACTGCAGGTCATCTAATAGTATACTAATAAACACTCACTTTGACCTTTAACTAGCACTCCCCTACTCTTTCCCATTTAGAAATTGTGTTTCCTTGCCTTACATACATAGGATTTGATTCAGACCTGCTGAATCTAGAATATTTGGTATCACTGTGCTCTTAGACCAGCCATCTTACATTAAGAGGGCTGCCCTGCACCTTTATGGCAGAAGTGTGTAGCTCAGAACCAAATTGAGGTGGGGATTGCTGGAGACAGGCTCAGTTTGGGGGTTTCCCATTGGTTGTTGTGTTAAAACTGTTTACATTTGCCTGTGTATAAAGCTTCACATTTGCACAGGGTTGCACTCACAGTTTACTGGAGCTGTTCAGTGTTTGGCAATTTTAGCCAGAGGTCCGGAGTGCATCTGCCATGAAATCCAAGGCATCCTCTGAAAAAAAACCTGAAAATTAAGTATACTTTAAGCCAGCACTGCACTTTGTTAACTGTATTTAATTGAATTGCTGCTTCATTTTTGCTGTAGGTGACTAAGTCCAGCTAGCCCACTTCCCTCCCAAATACCACATTCAGAAAAATCCTGCCACAATCAATGAGCAGTTTCCCATCATTTGTCCTACCAGCTCCATTGATATGGGCATCTTGAGGCAATGTAGCAATTGCTTCATGTATACTGACAACCATTTACTCCTAAAGCAAACTAACTTCATATGTGAGACATGAAAATACACTGTTGAACTGGAGTCAGTTCTCTCACATAAAAACAAACAAACTAGACTTCAAACAGGTTGTCAGCAGGTGCACTTCAACTCTCATGCAAACATCACCTCTCACAGAAAATAAGTTCACAACACATAAACCCACATATGCGTAGGTAGTCACTTAAACCTACCAAAAGAACAGAGACCTCCTGAACACACACCACCCACACTCATCACTAAGCACAAAGAAACCACTACACATATCAATACACACACATCCGTGTCTCAACAAATAAGCCCCTAAAGCAAAAAACATCAAATGTCTTGGTCATAGGTGACTCTATACTGAGACACACAGATGCCCCCCTCAGCTGACTTTACAAGAAGAAGGTCACGGTCAGCTGCCTATCAGGTGCCAGGATACGACAAATCTTGCATGCAGTCAAGTCACTCAACAACAAGTACCATTATGACTGTCATAGTGCATGCTGGAGTTAATGACTTCAGACCTGTTTAGACTATATGAAGAGAGACATGATGAATCTCTCTGATTATGTGTCTCAGACAGGTATGCCCCTAGCCCTAAGCAGTATCCTACCCTCACCCAGGATGATGCCACAATATAAACAAAAAATGATTGACTTCAACAATTGGCTCAACGTCTGGTGTCAGTCTAGGGGGATCCAGTATCTGTCAGCCTGGGACGACATGGTAGTCAGACCTAGCTGCTTTGTAGAGATGGTCTGCACCTGTCCCCCCTAGGCTTTTGGATACTGGTTAAGGCCCTTACCTCTGCCATAGTGCTTTTAGGCAATGTTAAAACAATGAAATTTCCAATGTAACAAAATCTAATCAAGACAAACTCAGGTTTGTGCTGCTTAATGTTAGCAATTTAAACACAAAACTGCACTCCCTGGAAACACTCCTCAACTTGGATGATGCTGACGTCTGTGCAGTTACTGAAATATGGTTCAAGACTGCTAGAAGCAGCTCAGCCATGCAAGACTACAGTGCCTTTCACACATTTAGACCTCAAAAGGAGCATGAAGGAATTAAAGATGGAGGCATATCTATCTTCATTAAAACCAAATACACTTTGAGATTGGTCAAGCAGCATAACTCCTTCAAACTACTGCATGTCCAATTAACTATTGGGAAAGTACCATACCACATCATGTCTAGCTATAGATTCCCCACCCTGAACCAGGACACGCACACTGCCTACCTCGATTTATGGAATCCCTCACCATAGAACCCATCTCATTAGTCATTGAAGATTTCAACTATCCTTCCATAGACTGGGGGGCATACATGAGCAAAAACATGCTCACCCAGAGGTTCCTGGACTTTGTTAACATAAATGCTCTGGAATAGAGAGTCTGCAACCCCCAATAGGGCCTCTAATGTTCTGGACATAATACTCACCAATACTCACTTCTTCAAGTATAAACAGATTATATAACAAAAGGAAGAAACTGTTGTCCAAAAGCAAGAGGGATATCACTCAGCAGAGGAAGAGTTCCCTCCTAAGGCTAAACAGGAAAATCAGAAATATTGTAAAGTCTTCTAAAGCAAAGTACAAAACAAAAATCACATCCCTAGCCATGGATAATCATAAGGCATTCTTTAACTATGTCCTAAGTCTAAACAGGAATGCCCGGCTATGTGCCGAACTGGTTGTAGATGGGATCACTCATACTACACTGGAAGATATCACCAACATGCTAGTTGACAGATTCAGTGCAAGCTTCACCCACCTATCACACCTGCCATATCCCAAAGCATACCTGACACTGGCCCTTTACCTAGTATCTCTAGGGAAAAGGTTATGTCTGCACTCACCAAAGCCAAAAACATGGCCTCATTGAGACCAGATAATATCCAAATTGTTTGCTAAACAATCTAAAACAAGAAGTAGCAGACCCACTTGGCATTCTTTTTAAACATAGCTTGAGAACTGCCTATGTTCCTGCAGAATGGAGAATAGCAACAGTAATCCTCTTGCACAAAGAGGGTCCATTAACTGACCCTGGAAACTAGAGACCCATAAGTCTAACCAGCCTCATCTGCAAAGTCATAGAAAGAATCATCATGGACCTTATCAACAAGGACATAGATGAACTCCAAATGCTGGACTAAACTTTTTTGAGAATGTCACCAAAGCCATGGACAAAGGTAAGTCAGTGCACATAGCCTGTCTCAACCTTGCCAAGGCTTTCAACACAATTCCCCACTCTGCCATCATTGAGAAACTCTATCAGATAGGGGTTAACCCTTCTGTTACTAGAGAACAAAAAATATGCCCTCAGTTTAGAAGAAAATGAGCTAAGAGAAGAGTTGCTTGATTTAATAGAGATAGACATATTAAGATCAATGAAAGAAATAGACTGCTGAAGGTCAATAAAACCCAAAAAGTTAGAAGTTTGATAAAACAAATGAACGCAGTAATTAGGACTGCCCATAGAGATCCCTGCAATATAACAGAAGTAAATAAGATATATTACTGTGCAGCTAAATTAATAACAGATACAATTCTACCTCAAGAACATGGGGTAGTAAGGGAAAAGAAAGGGAGAAACTGAATACCATCATGGAAATATCAAACAGAGAAATTAAAAAAAAATAGAGATTGACCCTTATGTTACTAGATGGTAGACAATTGGCTCACTGACAGGACACACTCTTGTCAAAACTGGTGACCTACCTTCACCAGTAGATCCATCACCAGTGGCGTACCACAGGGGTGTGTGCTGGGCCCCTTACTGTTTGGCATCAAACACATTAAGTTTATAGAAATTAGCAATTTAACTTTAAATAACTCAATTTTCTTTTACATGTATAGTCCTGTCACTAGCATGCTAAAGGTAATAGACTAAACTGCTACTGATAAGCTTATATATTCTACATATTGTAGTAAGAGGCAACTACATAAGTAGCTAAGTTGTCTGATGTTCTATATAAACTCTGTATGTGAAATATGTATCTTTGTACATGTCTGTTTGCTGTCCAACTGTTGTAAATGTGGAGCTTTTCTCCCCAGGCCTCCGCTGAAAAAAGACTCTCAGCCAGTCAGACCTTCCCGTTAAGCAAATGTTAAATTAGAAAAAATAAATAAATAAATAAATAAAAATCTAATTCTCATAGGTCCATGCCAAAGTAGATGGCCTTTGATTCACCAAGTGTGCAGATGTTTGCAAACTGGGAGCAATCACTGAGTCACCCAATGATGTCAACATATTACAGGAAGGGCTAACACAAACAAATGATTGGTGGTAAAGTCATTGTCTAAAACTAAATGCAAAAATGCATTATTATTCCCTCTGGCAAAAGAGAATTCCCTGCAAATTACAATATTGGTAGCACCCCCTGAGTTCCAACCCAGTGGTGCAAGACTTGGGAACACAGGTTGATAGCAATCTGAACTTTGACCACCAAGTTTCCACAGTGGCAAGGAAAGCCTTCTATGTAGCACACCTCATAAACAAGGGCATAGCATCCACGTTTACTCAACCCTCATCAGACCACTAATAGAGTATAATTTAACTTTTGCATGTACCTCACTAGTCACCTACAGCCACTGGAAAGAACTCATAGGTTTCTCACTAAGAAAGTACAGGGACTGCAAACCATGACCTACATGGACAGGCTGAAAGCCCTGTCACTTTACTCTGCATCTTATAGGCTGCTGAGAGGTGACTTGCGCCTGGCTTATAAGGCAATCTCCAACCCTGCCCTGATGGAAATGCTGCACATCTGCAAGTCAAATGGTTCAAGAATCACTCATATTAACCTAGCTTGTGACATTAACAGAACATGCTGGAGAGACAGATATGTCTCCCAGAGGCTGCCACTTCTCAGGAATAGACTCCCTATTCACGTAAAACACAGCTCCTCGCTGGTCCTATTCAAATGCAACTTAGATAATTGAATGGGAGATTGCAAATTCACCCTGGGGTAGCACCCATGTCCATTATAGATAGGGGTAGACGGTGTTGATCACAGACCCACTCTGTTCATAAATTCATACCCCAAAAAGAACAAAAGGGGATACTTGGGATTGACATGGCTAGGCTTGTAAAGGCTCTATGGCCCTAGCCTAGTAACCTTCTGTGAATATATGAACCTTTGTTAAAATCATCAGCAGCAATTTTGAGAATAAAAGCTGGGAAGCATGGGGCTATATTCTAAAATTTTGGCACAACCCTACAGAATGTGCCAAGTTCAATGCAAAATATACACTAAGCTCTTTCATACAGTTATAATATGCAACACACAGTTGGCATATTTGCATAGCACAGCTGCCAAGTGGCAGAGAAATCAGCAGATGTAAAGTACACACAAAGCACTAATAGTTATCAAATACACATTGCTAATATAGCGAGCAATAGACATTAAAATACATAACACATAAATCAGCAGCAATAAGTTCTGTTATAATTTTCTAGATTTGGAAGGAATCCACAGGAAATTAAAAAATAAATAAATAAGTATATCCAAGGATGCATTAAATGATAGGCTGCACTGTAGTCAAGGCAACATTGTTTATATTCTCAGCATGACAAGGAGCATTGGTAATAAGATATGCATAGCCAGGCCAGGCCGGTGTGCACAACAAGATATCTCTCATTGTGGTCATAGCACAGACTTGTAGCTAGATTGTGGAAAGCCAGCTCACAAAAATATTTAACTACAAGAAGTTAACCATGACATGAGTAGTCAATGCATGTGCACATGCAAGTGCACAGTTGTTTAATGTTGAAGTAATCAACAGCATTAAATACACATATAAAGATATGTGCAATAGAAAGGCAAGCAAAACAGATGCTGAGGCTGGATTTGAGGTCACTATCAGATGTCATGGGGTTGGTGAACATGAAAGTGCAAAATGGGCCTCATAACAAAACATTAGATGAAAAGGTAAACAATGGAATGTCTATGACAATACAGCCTTTTTAAGAAAGTGAAATATATGCAGAAGATCTTAGACATAAAATAATACAGTAATGTGATACAACAACCTGCACCATGCCTAACAGCAATGGAATGTAAGCAATGGACTCATCCTATACCATAAATGTTTATTAAAACAAATATATGTTGTCCTGAGGTGGCCAGTGCAAAAATTCAGTCTACATGCCCATATATCCATGTTGTACTTAAAGGTGATACGCAGCAGATGTAAGAGTACAAGGTGTCATAAAACATATATCTGAAATGAATCACATTAGCTAACAGATTACCAGAAAGAAAAAAATAAATGATAGCACCCAATGGAATAATACCCAAAACTTCCATACTATAATGCTTCATAGAGCCGCAGTAGCAAGGAGAGTCAATGCAGCAAAGTATAGCTTTGTTTGTATAACTTGAGCACTAATCCAGTCATTCTTTAAAGTATTCAGTTGTATTTATTACTGCTGGTAGTAACTTGATTAAAGTGTAGCTATCATTTCTAAGTCTTTTGGATTAAGCACTTGGGCTTCAGACCAGTTGTTTTACATTAGGAAGGTTTGTGGCCTGCACTGTGGTGGCAGGACAGGTAGCTTACATCCTTCTAAGTTGGGAACTGCTGATTGAGAACTCAGTGTCTGTTATTCTAAAAGTGTATTAGTTCTGGTTTAAGCACTTGGGCTTCAGGCCAGTTATTTTACATTAAGAAGGATTGCGGTCTGCACTCTTGTGGGAGGAGAGGCTGGACTCTGCCCTTCTGAGCAGGGAATTTCTGGTTAGAGGCTTATAGTGCCTGCATATTCTAACAGTTTATTACTGAAATTGGTACACCTTGTTTGCTGTAGCATAGACTAGATCCAGGCCTGCTGAATCTAGCTTTATTTGGATGCTTGTTGTTTGTTTATTTCCCTGAAATGCTAATTCCACCTAAAATGCGGCCTTTTAGCACTTCTGTGGATCCCTAGTGATATCTGCATTGCTTACTGTACTTATTTCCTTGTTTCACTTAAAAGAAAGTTACCGTTTGTCATTTTTGCATTTAAGTTACCTGTAACACATTGCATTTAAGTTACCTGGCACTTGTTCACTAAAGCAATTATATAAGTCAGCTCTAAAAAATTAAAAGCACTACACCCTCACAAACTCCCCTTGAGTACCTTGTTCCTCATTGGCCCTTTTTTCAATTATAAAGGAATTCCCAATACTATTCTAGCATGTCCAAAGGTCAGTTGTCAATCTCCTCTCCGGTCCAGCTGGTGAATCTGGGAATCTTGAGGCAATGTTACAACTGCCTCATGTACACAGACAACCCTCTCCTCCTCCCAACAAATTCCAACACATGTGAGAGATGCAACCATATAGCCAAACTGGAGGCTAAGCTCTCTCAACTCAGTACTGGTGTAACCAGTCAGGAGGAGAAGGAAACCACACTCACTACAATTCCAGTCTCACATAGACCTACCACGACAACAAACCAAACACATAAACATACAAAAACATACTCGGAGGCTCTAAATAAAAATCTGCCTAAGCAGCAGAGACCTCTAAAGCAGACACCCAAGCAACCGCTACCCCAAAACAAAACACGTGCAACACATAGCTCACAAAGCCAGTGTGCCAAACAGTCACAGACCTTAAGGCTAAACAACACACCTGATACACTTGTAATAGGTGACTCTATCGTCAGGCACACTGACGTCCCGCTCACCAGGCTGAACAAGGAGAAGGTCACAGTGAGCTGCCTGTCGGGCGCTAGGATCCGCTACATAACACAAGCACTCAGGTCACTCCAAGGCAAGTACAAATATGACTCAGTCATTGTCCATGCTTGTGTGAATGACCTGAGACATACCTCCCTGGACTACATGAAAAGAGACATAGAGGAGCTCTCTGAGCATGTAGCCCAGGCCGGTATGACCCTGACCTTTAGTAGCATCTTACCCTCACCAAGAATGATGCCACAATATAAAGACAAGATGATCAATTTCAACAATTGGCTTAAGTGTTGGTGTCATTCAAAGGGGATCCAATGCCTGTCAGCCTGGGATGACATGCTCGACAAGCCACAATGCTTCGTTAGGGACGGCTTGCACCTGTCACCCCTGGGCTTTTGGATATTGGCAAAGGCTCTTGCTACCCCCATAGTGCCTTTTTTAGGCAAGGCTCAAAAGACAAACCCACCTCCATAGGTATCACAAGGGATAAGAAACTAAGAGTAATGCTACTCAATGCCAGAAGTCTAAACCTCAAGATGCACGCACTCTAAACTCTCCTTAGCATGGAGAACATCGATATCTGTGCAGTAACAGAAACCTGGTTCAAGGCTCCCGAGAGCACCCCAGCACTACCAGGTTATACCTCATACCATGCTTTGCGGCCCCAAAACTTGGACCGAACCACAAAAGGAGGGGGGGGTATCAATATTCGTCAAAGATACCCACATCTCCAGGTTGGTGGCACAGCACGAAGCATCAGGGACTATCCATGTGCAACTAACTGTGGGTAAAACTGCCTTCCAGTTTATAACCTACTATAGACCACCCTCCCAAACACAGGAACCCCTCTTGGCCTTCCTGAGAATACTGTAAAATATGAAGGTCTCTCCAAACACCATTATATTGGGCGACTTCAACTACCCAAACATAGACTGGGAGCATTATTCTAGCTCCAACACCCTAGCCCAAAGGTTCCTAGAATTTATAAACTCAAATGCTATGGAACAACTTGTTACCACTCCCACAAGAGGGAAAAACATACTGGACCTGATCATCACCAACATGGGGACACTATGCTCAAGACCAGAAGTGTATCCCTCACTGGTAAGATCAGACCATAAACTAATCTCACTGGATATTCACATCCCGACCCCCAGAAAGCCACAGTGAAAAACTTCTCTAAAGCAAATTTCACATGCCTCAAAACCAAGGCAAAATCCTTCAAAGCCCCCAGGCCTGTGGAAAATACGGCCCAGACCGCAGAATCCTTTATAAATGCATTCTATGAACACCTTCAGGAATGCATGGATCATGCAATCCCAAATAAAACCAAGACCCAATCCTCCAAAGGCAGACGTCCTGTCTGGTGGACCCCAGCCATAAACAAACTATACAATAGAAGGAGGAAGCTACTACATGATAGAGCAAAATCCCAAAAAGGGAAGGCATCTCTGATCAGTATTAGCAAAAAACTACGGGCACTCATAAAATCGTCTAAGGCCAGCTTCGAGAGAAAAATTGCACAGGACACTAAGGATAATCACAAGGCTTTCTTTAGTTATGTTAGGAACCTGGGTGGGAATTCCCAGATATGCTCAGAATTAGTCCAAAATGGCAAAAAGTACACCAAGCCCACAGACATTGCCAACGTCCTAGCTGACAGGTTCAGTGCAAACTTCTCCCCCTCCACCAAAAGGGCAAATATCTATCCCAACAGAGTGCTGCCCCCCTGACATCTCAGATGCTCAGGTAAGAGTCGCCCTCTCCAAAGCAAAAAACACAGCATCAATGGGACCAGATGGTGTCCCAGGCTGCGTCCTACATGAACTCCAAGAAGAGCTAAACCCAAACATAAAACTACTGTTCAATCTTAGCCTTACTACAGGATATGTACCCAAAGAGTGGCGTACAGCAATAGTAGTCCCTCTCCACAAAGGTGGTGCCTCAACGGATCCTGGAAACTATCGCCCCATAAGCCTGACTAGCTTGGTCTGCAAATCTATGGAAAGGATCATCATGGACCTCATAAATAAAGATATTGGGGACCTACAGACACTGGATCCTACCCAGTTTGGCTTTGTTGAGGGCAGATCCTGCCTCTTAAACCTGGTTGATTTCTTTGAAACAGTCACCAAGGCCATTGACGAGGGGAAGGTGGTCCACACAGCCTACCTGGACCTCGCAAAAGCCTTTGATACAATACCCCACTCGGGCATTATAGATAATCTCACCAGCTTAAATATAACCCCCTATGTCACTAGATGGGTTGAAAACTGGCTCATGGACAGAACCCACATGGTTAGAATTGCTGGAGCCATGTCAGACTCCAAACCAGTTACAAGTGGCGTCCCACAAGGCTCAGTCCTGGGACCTCTCTTGTT
Organism: Protopterus annectens; assembly: GCF_019279795.1. NCBI lineage: Eukaryota > Metazoa > Chordata > Ceratodontiformes > Protopteridae > Protopterus > Protopterus annectens. Next base: position 1,927,686,880 of record NC_056726.1, read on the forward strand.
CGGTATATATTTCTCGGCGGTACAGGCCAACACGGAAGGACTGTGGCTGTCCAAGTTAGCAGATGACTGCAAACTGGGCGCCATAATCAACTCTCCAGCCGACACAAGCATCCTCCAAAAGGGCCTCATAGAAACAGACAACTGGTGCCAGAGCCATGGCCTCAAGCTAAATGCCAAAAAGTGTACAGTCATCCCCTTTGGTAAAAACAAAGTGCCCACAAATTACCACATAGGTGGTAATCCATTAAGTACAGAAGAAGTCATTAGGGACCTGAGGACCCAAGTTGATAGCAATCTCTCATTTGACAACCACGTGGCCAAAGTGGTTAGAAAAACATTTTATATAGCCCACCTAATCATGAAGGGATTCACATCTAGATCAGGGGAGGTCATCGTACCTCTTTACTCATCCCTCATCAGGCCCATAATTGAGTACAATGCCCCTTTTGGGATGTACCTTACCAGACACCTGCAGCAACTGGAAAGACCCCAAAAGTATCTCACCAAGAGGATCAAAGGGCTCAAACAGATGCCATATGCTGCCCGGTTAAAGAAACTCCAGCTCTACTCAGTGGCATACCACCTGCTCAGAGGCGATCTGTGCCTGACGTATAAAGCCATGTCCAACCCGGAATTAATGGACATGCTGCACCTCAGAAAATCCAAATCCCATCGAGCTACTCGCTCGAGAGACTTGAACCTCAGCACTGAAATAAATAGGACATGCTGGAGGGACAGATTCATAACCCAGTGGCTCCCTTCACTCTGGAATAAAATCCCAGTCCAGGTTAGGCAGAGCCCCACATTGACTCTCTTCAAGAGGAATCTTGATGAGTGGATGGGAGATCGTAGGTTTACCGCGGCTATCACTTCTGTGTCACTGTTAGACAGAGGCACAGTATACTAACCTCAAAAAAAGGCATAGCAAAATTAATTTAAAATGGGTGGCGAAAGCCAAACACACTCTGGCTAGGCTTATAAATGCCCTAGGGCAGATAGCCTAGTATGAACCTATGAACCTATAAGTAGCATATAACACATTAAACATCTGTGCCCAGGTAAATTGGTCAATTAATGATGTCATTATAGTCATTAGGAGCTCATATCCCCCAGCTGCCTATCTCAACAGAAACAGAACCATCAAAAAATATACTTATGTTAAAAAATGCTGACCTCCCCAGTGTAATGTACATACTCGTTATATGGCTTACATTCAGGGAATGTGACACTTTACAGCATTAAAATAGAAACACTCAAAAGTGAAATTGAACTAGCTGTGTCACTGATATGCAATATACCACTGAATTAACAAGGCATTTCACAAAAGCAATAGTGCAAAAGGTGAGTTGAAAATACATTACAAAGGAACAGAACATTTGATCGAATGACAGACAAAATCCACATAATAGGTTTTGAACCCCTGACTTTTCAAAGTTATAATGTATATAAGGCCATTAGTAAGTTAAGCCACAGAAGACAGCATAGGGAAGAGATAAGAATACACACATTTCATGGAAATGTTAGAATACTGTTGATAATTGTAAAATGAACAGTGGAAAATAACATAGTGGTGGTGATTAATACACTGCAGCCACTGTGCATATCATTGCATTATTTCCCTAATGCATGGAATGTCTCAAATGCATGTACCAAGTTAAATGCATTTTACACTTGCATGGCACACTATTGCCTTAGAATACTAACATTGACAGCATTTTAGAAGGTAGGCCACCATGGATTTGAACTCCTGCTTGTCTAACTGATGTTCAAAACACCAGCACATTAGCAAGTGGTATCACAGAAGAAGTTATTATATGATTGTACTACATACTACTCAACCTGCAGACACAAAAAATAGGAACTAAAACACTGAAAGGGACATTCAGACAAAAATTTGGATGTCTAAAATGTCTAACATGCCCAAACACAAACATGTTTCACATAATGCATCCACTCCAGATAGTACACATAATATATCACACACCAGTGTCTCACCAGCCAAGCCCCTAAGGCATAACACAAAAACCAACATCTTAGTCATAAGCAACTCAATTTTGAGACACACAGATGTCCCTCTCACCAGTTTGGATAAGGAATAGGTCACAGTCAGCTATCTGTGAGGTGCCAGGATCTGCCAAATCACACACTCAACTCTTTCATCAACAGGCACTGTTATGACACAGTCATAGTCCATATTGGTGTGAAAGAGACATACCTCACTAGACTACATAAAGAGAGAGACATGACTGAGCTCTCTGATTATGTGTCTCAGGCAGTTAGCTTTAAGCAGGATTTTTTACCTTCGCCAAGGATAATACCTCAATATAAACAAAAAACGATTGACTTCAACAACTAGCTTAGTTTCTGATGCCGTTCAAAGGGTAACCAATATCTGTCAACATGGGATGACATGGCTGACAGACCTCAATGCTTTGCCAGAGATGGACATCATCTGTCACCCCTGGGATTTCTGTTACTGGCTAAGGCTCTTATCACCCCCATAGTGCCATTTTTAGGCAATATCACACAAACAAAATTCCTGACATAAAAATACCCTCTAAAAACAAGCTCAATGTTATGCTGCTAAATGTTGAAACTGCACTCACTGGAAGCAGTCCTCACCTTCGAAGATGCTGACATTTGTGCATGAAAAATTTATATTGAGCTGCTCTGCTTACTTGCTTGCTTACTGTGGGATTTGAAGTCTTCTTAAAACACACAGTCTTGTTGTGCTGTTTACTGCTGAATCAGAGACACATCATGACTCCATCTGTAGTCTGTTTAAAGCACCAAGTCTTTCAAATTGCACACTGATAAAGAAATATATTTTGCAGCTATAAGCACAGTTACAGATAACTTATTTTATAACAAACCACACGTAGTCTGTCAGATTTGTAGCATATATTTACAAAGTTTTCCTTCATTACAGATATGAATGATGACTTCTACAAAATACCTCTCTCTGTCCTTCTCTCCCATAACTGAACTACTACAATTGCTAAATACAAAGCTAGTCATGCACACATTTCCTGGGAAGTCACATAATGTCTGTTTTTAGACTTTTCTATTGTCCTTTTGTGATTTAAGCACTTTTGCTGATGTGAGGATGCCATTTTGAAAGGAAACATCTGTATAAGCTGTTCCTACTGGAAAAACATCACGTATTGCTGAATTTATAAAAAAGGATGTCTGTTAATAGATATTTGTTCTGCAAACATGAGAAAATCATATAATCCTTGCTTTCCAATATTGCTTTGTTAGGCATTTTTTTTGATGCTGTGAAGAGAAGCCTGTCTGTTATACATATAGTATGAATGCACATTTTACATTGCTAAACTCTATACATATATTCAAGCAAACTTTTTATTCTATGCTTTATCTTTCAGCATATTTATATTCATAATATCTAACAATTCCCTCTGTTTTAAACATACTCAAAACATTCTATATAAAAAACACATTATTTTTATATAAAACCTTTAGTCTTTTTTGATACAAGTCAAAATGCAATTTTACATAGTTAATACAATGAAAACATGTATTACTACCAAACCTGAATGTATTTAACAACTTTTTCTTTTGCAGACCTTTCTGTGAAAATATTTTATCAGTTATGAGCTGTGTCTGTTTTAATTTTACTTGATTAATTTATTTTTTTGCAATCACAGAATTTAATTTATGACTTAGAACTGTTCCATTAACTCTTTGCAGCTGTTAAATTAACTATGAGACAATAACTATGTGCTACTGCAAGCATTTATACACTACTGAAAACACACAATTTTAATGTCATTTTAACCATAACATTGTGGTCATGTCTTTGAACTGCCCATTAACATCTTGGTAAAATACTGAACTGGGCTTAGATAATAAATATTTGAAAGCAATTATTTTACTGGAGTAAAACCAGTGATATTTCAACTTGACAAATTACTTTTGAACTTATTGCGATGTATTCTGTACAGTATGTATTTACACAGACTGTTTGCTGTTCATGCATTTCAATCTAGTAGGTACCCTGGACCCATTGTTTTCTTTAAATATGTTTTTTACACATATTCATTACTAGACATTAATTTTATTTGTACTGAATTCTTCTGCATTTGTACATACAAAAGACTATCATTTGTACTGAAATTTTTTACATTTGTACATACAAAGACTGTAAAGTACATTTAGTATAATCTTACAAATTTAATAACATTAATATTGAGCAAAATCTTGGAAAATTTTTATGTCTCTAGAAATATCTAGTGGAACTGGCACTATATCCTGTTATTTTAAACTACATACTCAGCAATTAAAAATATTCATGCTTTTTTATACCAACATTGTTTTGCCAAAAACATATTAAAATAGTGACCAATCTTGTTCAGTTTTTTACATGTCTTTACTCTCTCTTGTATAGCTGTAATTAATTTTAAGCCATCTCTTGTTTTTTAAACTATCTCTTGTATAGCTTTACAGTTTAACAAGTTGTAAATACAATTTAATTCTAAACAATACAATAATAACCATTATGATAGCTATTAACAACTTGTAAAATATCTTATCCTGTCAGGTTTAATCCAGTTTACCAGTATTTCTAATACACTAATACCTGTTTTTTCCCCCCATAAAAGAGTATTGTCAAGAAGGAATTAGATATTTTTTCCTGTAGCTTTATTTTAGACCCTTGTTGTTTATTTTTTCTGTAGCTTTATTTCAGATCCTTGTTGTTTATTTTTTCTGTAGCTTTATTTCAGACCCTTGTTATTTTTTCTGTAGCTTTATTTCAGACCCTTGTTGTTTATTTTTCTGTAGCTTTATTTCAGACCCTTGTTGTTTATTTTTTCTGTAACTTTATTTCAGACCCTTGTGCAGTACTGCTTATACAGTCAGTGTAAAACTGAGAAAAGTGCCCCTCCCCCTTATACAGTCAGTGTAAAACTGAGAAAGTACCCCTCCCCCTGTAGTACTTCAGCACTGTTTATCTGCCCTATGCTGTGAGAATAGAATGTATGTCAGCCCAACACTTTGACTATACATTTATTTTATTAGGTTACTAAATAAGGCTTTCACTGTATATTACCTCTAGTAGGTATTTACACCCTCCTGCACAGTTGAGTTGAACTGTATATATACTATAGCCCATTTGCTGGCTGTACTTGATGCAACTGAGGTTTTTTCTTTTTTGTCCTTTTAACATTTACTTGCAAACAGATTATAAGTGACATCTATGCACAATTGTGGCATTTTATGACAATTACTAAATAGTGTTGCTTGTAAACATTTTAACAAGTATGTTTTAATAACAATAATGCTTTAGAAAAAACTCAAGCTACTTATCTGACAATCAGTCTTGTTGTTTATTTTATCTTTTCAGCATTTCCTGTAACTTTTCATTCAGTCTAGGAAGGTCTGAGCTTACATTTTATACTCTGTAAACACTAGTTAATTTTTTGGCATTTTTCCTTTAATGTGATTGTGATTTGCATAACTATGCATTTATACAACATAAATAGACATCATTTTACAATTACCTTACATGGATTTCAGTATTTATTTTATTTTTTTTTTATTTATTTAACTATTTAACTGTCCTGCCATTAATTTTACAAAAACTGTTTGAATAATACCATCTGTGATTTTCTTTTTAAAATTTAGAACTTTAACTGTTTGGTGTTACTATATAATTATAAACAAATTGTAAAAAACAAAATAGATATTAGTTTAACCAACACATTTATATTTATATTATTTATATTTGCTGTTGTCTGTCTGTTATTCATGTGTATTGTAACAGATGTACTCTAGATGAAAAGAACACACATGCATGTCTGTCTTGTATATGTATATCTTTATACAAGCATGTCATGTCTTGTGACTTTAAATTTTTACTCATCTATTTTTATTTAATTTTATACACTAGAACAGTTTTGTTTACCTTTTGACTGTGCTAAGAATGGCATTCATATGCTTTACTTTACTGTAGTACTGATAGATGTCTTGCTTTAACTGAATGAAAGTAAAACATTTAAGAATGATTTGTCCAGACATTAGATCCTACCATCCTACCATGTATGTTTAACCATTTTCAAAACATAAACATATTATAAAATATATTTCTTTTGCACAGATTAGCTGTGTATGCAGGAAGTTCCCAGTCTCTGTCAGTTTAGCTAATTTATTTCCTTTATCCTGCAACTTCTGTTGAATTTCCAGGAATGTTGTATGGTCTTTCTGACATTCTTTAGTAAGCTGTTCTGCTGAATTTGAAACTCCTATGCACTTTTGAAAAGATGTATGTATAACTTGTCTAAGCTTCCTGAACTCATTGTGTCTGTCTTTTAGAAGTTTACTACATTCCTTTGTAACAAAATGTACTAGGGGTTTTATCAGTAACTGATTTGACTCACATGTGGTGACAGGGCATAACTGTTTAACATCAGAATGTAATGGAAACACTTTACCCTTAGTTAATTTTTCAGATCTGTCTTTACAGTCTATTTTTTTAGCAATATGATGCAATATTATTTTATGGCATAATACACAAAATGCATTTTTTGTTGAATTACACAATAAACATTTGTCATATTTCACATGGTTTTCTTTGAGATACCAGTCAAATATTGTAATACATTTGCATAATGCCTTACTATCAACCTGCCCTAATAAGGTTTTACATTTACTAATGTGCTGTGTATACCAACATAGCAATTTTTTACATTTGCTTAAATTATGCATGAAAATATCCATACTGTCTAATCTAATATTTAGACTGTCTAATATCCAAACTGTCGAATAGCAACCATACTAAAACATGTGACGTAGAAAAAAGTCTTACCAGTTAGCAAGAAAACAGGTGCTCAGGCTGTTGTTGCAGATGGCTAGAAATTTTTCAGAGTCACTTGAGAAGCTGGGAAAGCACAACAGGCAGCGGACTGCTGTGCTAGTAGATATTCCCCTTTTCTTAGCGAAATTATGGCACTGCGACTGGAACTTCAGTCTCACTCCGGATGTAGACGTCTAAAAACTTTACTACTGCAAGCTGCATAAACTGGAATACTTCTGTTTAGGATTTATACACATGTACAAATGTTAGTTACTGCAATTTGACTGAAGTGACCCTCTGCAGGGCTTACCATCACTCCTCCTGTGTTTGAATTCAGATTGTAGGTTCAAATGCAGGCTAGCTTGCCATTGAAAAAATTATATGGAGCTGCTTACTGCTTGGGGTGATGGATTTGCAGTGTTCTTAAGACACTCAGTCTTGCTGGCTGGATTCTGCTAAAATTCAAAGTCTGGTTATATTTGCATTCACAGTCTGTTGCATACAGAAACTTGCAGAATATATACTGATGAGAGAATATACTTTGCAGCATCAACTTTAGAGAGCAGTAACAAATAACTTTTTATAATAAACCAAACGGAACCACGTTGCAGCTTAAAAGTACTGTTCCAACTTTACTTCTCATATAGTACAGATGATGTGAGAGATATAACATTTACCCTAGGACTTGTGTCCCTACCATACCTCTAACATAACTGGATTTATACAGCTCTGTATATACAGTTTTAGTCCTCTAGAAACAATACTAAGCTTCCTTGTTTAACAATGTCTTGTAAGAGACCAGCTTTTCTGACAGTGTGAATATCCTGTAACAGTGTCCTGATGTCCATGTAGAAAAACATATTTTTGAGGAAACACATTGTTCTGTATTCTATTTGGATCTGTGTATATGAACATATGTTCTTGTGCCAATGCTGATAAGCATATCCTGTTTTTTATGCAGAAAAACATATTTTTGAGAAAACACATTGTCAGAGATCAGCTTTTCTGACAGTGTGAACATCCTGTATTTTATTTGGATCTTTGTATAAAAACATCTGTTCTTGTGCCATATCCTGTTTTTCATGCAGAAAAACATATTTCTGAGAAAACACATTGTCACAGTGTCATAAACATATCCTGTTGTTTTAGGAAACATATTGTGTCCATCCTGTTATTTTAGGAAACATATTGTGTCCATTTTTTATATGCAGAAAAGCATGTCAGTGTTCTTTAAAAGCAGATTTTGCATTTTTGCTCTTGCATGCATCCTGTTTCTGAGTCTGTAAGGGAAAAATGTCCATTCAGCAGATTCCTTTTCCAAGCCATGGTCATTTAGTATGACTGCTGATCACATATTACTAAATACTGTTTCTGCATTTAAGCAAGCCTTTTAATTCAGCATATTTGCAACATAATTAATTTCAGACTAATATTAATAAAATATAACAGTGCAGTCACTGAGAATTGGTTTAAGGCTGTGGAGAGCACCCCAGCTATACCAGATTACATTTCCTTCCACACATTCAGACCACAAACTGAAGATATGAGAACTAGAGGAGGTGGTGTATCAATATTCATTAAAGATAAATACACCTCTACATTGGTTAAACAGCACAATTCCCTTGAATTACTTCATGTGCAATTGACTGTAGATAAGACCCCTCTTCTGGTCATTGCCAGTTATAGGACCCCTCCATGAATCAAGACATCCACTTAGCCTGCTTGGATCTACTTGAGCCAGTCAATATACAGCCAAACACCCTGGTTTTGGGTGACTTTAGTTACCTATCCATAGACAATGTCTTACATGATGGCATAAATAGCTTCAAAGCCCCTCCCCCCACTGATGGACTGCATAACTCTGCTGAGTTATACATCAATGCTTTATACAAGCACCTGTGCAATGGCATTGATTCTGCCATACCTGATAGAACCAAAGCAAGATCTGCAAGGAAAAACAAATCTGTCTGGTGGACAACTGCCATTAATAGGCTATACAATAGGAGGAATAAATTACTGTCTAAGAGTATTTAGGAATAGTCTCAAAATTGGAAACACTCCCTCCTCAACTTGAACAAGCAAATAAAACTCCAAGTGAAGGCCTCCAAAGCTAACTATGAATCCAAATTAGCTTTCCTAACTAAGGATAAGCCACAAGGTGTTGTTTACTTACCTCTGTAACCTCAAAAGTATGGCCCAGATTTGCGCTGAACTCTTACATATATAAAATCTGTGGTTATAGTAAACCTGCTAGCTGACAGGTTCAGTGAAAACTTCAGTCCCCTGTCTCCCGCTCACATATACACCAAAGCATCTCTAACATCTTTCCCCTGCCTTGTATCTCCAAGGAGCAGATCTTAAATGCCCTCTCCAAGGCCAAAAACACAGCGTCTCTAGGACCAAATATCAAGGGCTGTATTGTACATGGGAGAAAACAGGAATTAGCATCACCATTGAGCAGACTTTTAAATCACAGCCTAAGCACTGGCTTCTTTCCAGCAGAATAGAAAACAGCTACCATCATCCCTTTGCAGATAAAGGGGGTGCATCCATGGACCCCAGGAAGTATAGATCCATTAGCCTGACTAGCCTTATATACAAGGCCATGGAATGAATCATCATGGATTTTATTAACAAAGATATTGGAAATCTCCAAATGCTCGACCCCACCCAGTTTGGCTTTGTAAAGGGGAGCTCATGCCTGTTAAACTTGGTGTGCTTATTTGTGACAGTCACCAAAGACCTAGACAAGGGGAAATCTGTCCATACAGCCTACCTTGACTTAGCCAAGGTGTTTGATACAATTCCCCACTCAAGCATCATTGAACAACTCACCCAGATGGGTATCAATCCATATATTGTCAGGTAGGTTGCAAACTGCCTCACTGATAGAACTCATGCAGTCAAATTAGGGGACTCCACCTCCTCCAGCAGACCTGTAACCAGTGATGTTCCACAGGGATCGGTTCTGGAACCCCTACTGTTCAGAACCTACTTCTCTGAAGTACAGGCTAAAACTAAAGGATGTTGGCTGACAAAGCTTGCCCGAAGGCAGGAAGAGAGGAGGAAGGTTAGGAGTGTAGTAGTGAGGGTAGGAACTTTGAATGTTGGCAGTATGACTGGTATAGGGAGAGAGCTAGCTGATATGATGGAGAGAAGGAAGGTTGATATATTGTGCGTGCAAGAGACCAGATGGAAGGGAAGTAAGGCCAGGTGTATAGGAGGCGGGTTCAAATTGTTTTATCATGGTGTGGATGGCAGGAGAAATGGGGTAGGGGTTATCTTAAAGGAACAGTATGCCAAGAGTGTTTTGGAGGTGAAGAGAGTGTCTGATAGAGTGATGTTTATGAAGCTTGAAATTGATGGTGTAATGATGAATGTTGTTAGTGCATATGCTCCACAAGTTGGGTGTGCTACGAATGAGAAAGAAACATTTTGGAGTGAGTTGGATGAAGTGGTGGTGAGTGTACCCAAGGATGAGAGACTAGTGATTGGAGCAGACCTCAATGGGCATGTTGGTGAAGTGAACAGAGGGGATGAGGAAGTGATGGGTAGGTATGTTGTTAAGGAGACGAATGCAGAAGGTCAGATGATTGTGGATTTTGCGAAAAGGATGGACATGGCTGTGGTGAATATGTATTTTAAGAAGAGGGAGGAGCATAGGGTGATGTACAAGAGTGGAGGAAGATGCTCACAGGTGGATTATATCCTATGTAGGAGGGTCTGTCTGAAGGAGATTGGAGACTGTAAAGTGGTGACAGGAAAGTGTAGTTAAGCAACATAGATTGGTGGTCTGCAGGATGACGTTGGTCATCAAGAAGAGGAGGAGAAGTGTGAAAGCAGTGCCAAGGATTAAATGGTGGAAGTTAAAAAAGGGTGATTGTGAGGTGGAGTTCAGGGAAGAGTTAAGACAGGCACTGGGAGGCAGTGAAGATTTACTAAATAGCTGGGAAACTACAGCAGAGCTAATAAGGGAGACTGCTAGAAAGGTGCTTGGTGTGACATCCGGACAGAGGAAGGAGGACAGGAGACCTGGTGGTGGAATGAGGAAGTACAGGAAAGTATACAGAGGAAAAGGCTGGTGAAGAAGAAGTGGGATTGCCAAAGAGAAGAAGAAAGTAGACATGAGTATAAGGAGATGAGACACATGGCAAAGAGAGAGGTGGCGAAGGCTAAGGATAAGGCATATGGAGAGTTGTATGAGAGATTGGACACTAAAGAGGGAGAAAAGGACCTGTACCAATTGGCTAGACAGAGGGACAGAGCTGGGAAAGATGTGCAGCAGGTAAGGGTGATAAAGAATAGTGAGGGAAACTTACTCACAAGTGAGGAGAGTGTGTTGAGAAGATGGAAAGAGTACTTTGAAGGACTGATGAATGAAGTGAATGAGAGAGAAAGAAGGTTGGATGATGTGGGGATAGTGCATTAGGAAGTGAAATAGATTAGCAAGGAGGAAGTAAGGTCAGCTATGAAGAGGATGAAGTATGGAAAGGCTGTTGGCCCAGATGACATACCAGTGGAAGCATGGAGGTGCTTAGGTGAAATGGCAGTGGAATTTTTAACCAGATTGTTTAACGAAATTTTGGAAAGTCAGAGGATGCCTGAGGAGTGGAGAAAAAGTGTTTTGGTACCTATCTTTAAGAATAAGTGTGATGTGCAGAGCTGGAGTAACTACAGAGGGATAAAATTGATCAGTCACAGCTTGACGTTATGGGAAAGAGTAGTGGAAGCTAGGTTAAGAAGGGAGGTGATGATTAGTGATCAGCAGTATGGTTTCATGCCAGGAAAGAGCACTACAGATGCAATATTTGCTCTGAGAATGTTGTTGGAGAAATACAGAGAAGGTCAGAAGGAGTTGCACTGTATTTCTGTGGACTTAGAGAAAGCATATGACAGGGTGCCTAGAGAGGAGTTGTGGTATTGTATGAGGAAGTCGAGTGTGGCAAAGAAGTATGTAAGAGTGGTACAGAATATGTACGAGGGTAGTGTGACATTGGTGAGGACTGCAGTGGGAGTGACAGATACATTTAAGGTGGAGGTGGGATTACATCAAGGATCAGCTCTGAGCCCTTTCTTATTTGCAGTAGTGATGGACAGGTTGACAGATGAGATCAGACAGGAGGCCCCATGGACTATGATGTTTGCAGATGACATTGTGATATGTAGTGAGATTAGGGACCAGGTTGAGGAGACCCTGGAGAGGTGGAGATATGCTTTAGAGAGGAGAGGAATGAAGGTCAGCAAGGTTAAAACAGAATATATGTGGGTAAATGTGAGGGAGAGTAGAGGAATGGTGAGGATGCAGGGAGTAGAGTTGGTAAAGGTCGATAAGTTTAAGTACCTGTGATCAACAGTTCAGAGTAATGGTGAGTGTGGAAGAGAGGTGAAGAAAAGAGTACAGGCAGGGTGGAATAGGTGGAGTATAGTGTCCGGAGTGATTTGTGAAAGACAGGTACTAGTAAGAGTGAAAGGGAAGGTCTACAAGAGGGTAGTGAGACCAGCTATGTTATATGGGTTGGAGACGGTGGCATTGACGAAAAGGCAGGACACAGAGCTGGATGTGGCAGAGTTAAAGATGTTAAGATTTGCACTGGGTGTGACTAGGATGGACAGGATTAGGAATCAGTATATTAGAGGGTCAGCTCAGGTTGGACAGTTTGGAGAAAAGCAAGAGAGGCGAGATTGCATTGGTTTGGACATGTGCTGAGGAGGGATGCTGGGCATATTGGGAAAAGGATGCTAAGGATGGAGCTGCCAGGTAAGAGAAAAAGAGGAAGGCCAAAGACAAGGTTTATGGATGTGGTGAGAGAGGACATGCAGGTGGGTGGTGTGAGAGATCATGATGCAGAGGACAGGAAGAAATGGAAACAGAAGATCTGCTGTGGCGACCCCTAACGGGAACAGTCGAAAGAAGATGATGAATGATGGTGCCAAAATCATGGTCTTAAACATAATATGTAACACAAAAAATGCATTATCATCCTCTTAGGCAAGGGTGATGATCCTGCAAACTACCACATCAGTAGCAATACCCTAAGCACCCAATCGGTGGTAAGAGATCTGGGCACACAGGTGGACAGCAACTTTAACTTTGATCAGCATGTCTCCACAGTGGTAAGAAGGGCATTTTGTATTGCTCATCTCATAAGTAAAAGCATTGCCTCCAGAGGAAAAAAGAGGTTATAACCCCCATGTACTCTTTCTTCATCGTGCCAATAATAAAGTACCACAATCCCTTTGGTATGTTCCTTTCCAAGCACCTGCATCAATTGGTGAGACCACAAAGATTCCTTACAAAGAAATTTCGGGGTCTTCAAGATCTGTGTTATGTGGACAGACTGAAATCATTGTCACTTTACTCTGTGTCATACACACTGCTCAGGGGCGACCTGTGACTTGCACAGAGAGCAATCTCTGACCCATAATTAATGGAAATGCTGCACATTTGCAAGTCAAATGGCACACGCGTCACTTGCTCAAAGGACCTTAACTTGGTATGTGACATCACAGAATATGCTAGAGAGAGAGGTTGCCCCACCTTTGGAACAAGCTTCCTGTTCATGTTAAACAAAGCCCCTCACTGACCCTATTTAAGTGTAATGTGGACGACTGGATATGTAACCAAAAATTTACACAGGGGGTTCCACCTGTGTCCCTCTTGGACAGGGGCAATAGGTGCAAATTTTAGTGTCCACCTAAACCAGGCACCCCTAGAAACACAAGTTGAACTTGGCTAGGCTTGAAAGGGCCCTGGAGCTGGTAGCCTAGCAACCTTCTATGATCCTATGAAATAACACACAATTATTCCTGTTTCTAGTACAAAGTTGGAATACTATGCAGAAAGATGTTTAAGAAGTAGGGGAAAATATATGCACATTATAAAAGAGACAGTGTAAAATCTGTAGACTTTAGTGAACTACATTGCAAAATTCTACCAAACAAAGTAATTTATGTTTGTGTCTGAAAAAGGAAGTAAGGAAGAAGAAAGATGTCTGTTCTCTTTCTTTATACTATTTGTTCCACTAGTATGTCAGTCATGTAGAGTGTTTTTTTTTTTTTTTTTTTTTTTGTGTGTACTGGACAGATTCAAAAATCTCGAGTGATGAGGGGATTCAAAAAGTTATGTGAAGGTGTAAATCAAGCTAGATATACCTCCAAAAATAGGTGCACCATGTGCTGGGCCTGAAATTAGTACCATTTTTCCAATATCAGGAAAGTTGAGAAGACAGTCATACACACGCTCACACACGCGTGCGCACACACACACACACACACACACACACACACACACACACACACACACACACACACACACACACATATACAGTGAGCGATAGCCTAGAAGCAAGGGGAAGAGTTATTTGAATAATGGGGATACTGAAGGTTGGGTCAGAGGGGTAAACTGGAGCTGAAAATGATAAGGAGTTTAAGGCCTCTTCCCCTTCTCCATCTCGTTTTTCTCTGTCCATCATCTGTATCTTTTGTGTCCCCCTCTATTTCTCAGCCCAGCATACTATTTATGAGTCTTCTCTGTTGTTTATTATCAAAAATAATTTTTCATCTTTTCCATAATCCTCTTTCCAATATACACTGCCCTTCTTCCTTCCAGAATTTCATTTTATTTAAGGAAATGTTTTTGAAAAATCGAGGTATATCCCCACCAAAAAAAAAAAAAAAAACTCCAGTTCTCACCCACCTCCTTATCATAAACCTCTTAATTTGTTTTATTTCTGTTTTTCCTGTCTAATATTTCCCCTTTTTGGATGACTGATTGGCACCTTTCCAACCTTATGAAAGTTAGAACAAGCACACCTTCAGAGTGCATTCCATTTAAAAAAAAAAGGTTTTGATAAGCTGCTGGCTTCCCAGTCTATATAAAAAACAATGTGAACTCCCAGAGATACTTCTCAAGAGACCTACTAGGTTTCACACGTAGTGGTGGTTTCTGCCAAAAACAAATTACAGGATTCTTGAATTTACATAGATTTGAAGCATGTACACAGCATAAGGAACATTTCATCATAAAACTAAACTCGTTTACAACATTTTATCCTGATTCAGATATGAAAACCTGCACTGGGTGCTATGGTTTCATGAAGTATGTGACTATGAATGCCCTTCTATTTCTGAACTCTGTTCATGTCATGGGAGATAGACTTTAAAATGATATAAAACAGTGCTGCAGCTCTGCTGTTTTTATTTCTTTTTTTTTCATACAATTATTGAGGAAGCACACCAGTGACTTTCAGAATCAACTACTCAAAATGTCATCACAAACATGGGTAGAGGAAAGGTCAGTTTAATGAGATGGAACTTAGTTTACCTAAGTTGTGCATTAGTTAATGATGCTAACCTTAGCATGACTGAACAGCTAAAACCTAAATCAATCACTTTTATTGTCTCTGTTCTCTCTGATTTTTTTTTGCACATATGTTCTATGTAATTCATTTATAGTGAAAACTGTCAACATATTTCCATGTAATTGTTTTGAATAATTGTTTATCAAAGTTTATCAGTAAATATGCTGGTACTATATACAACATTTACTGTATGCTAAGCACACGCTTGCACTTTTATTGGGTAAGCTTTTCTGCAAACATTTTCTGCCCAGCAGGGCTAATCCATTAAAAACCAAATTGTATGGAAAATAATCTTGTTTCTTGAAAGCTGGCATTGCTCAGATAGATGCCAGAGATTCAATATTTCATATTTTGAAGCCTGCATTGTTCATTTTATGAAATGCTATACAATGCATGTATATAAAATGGACATATAAACGGACACATATTTTTATTTACTGAGTGTTATGCTTTCAAAGGAAAAGATGCAGTTTGATGCTTAACATATTGACATTCAACTGCTTCTAGACAGAAGAAACTAAAAATAGAATTTCCAGATTGTTATTGTATTATGCAAAAAAAATAACAAACCATTAGACATATTCAGGAAACTAGAATTTACTATCTTAAATTCTGACTGGTATGGTTGCTGATAGCACAATATGGCAGGGGAAAAGGGATACAGGAAGAAATAAAAAAAATTTGCAATATGAAAATCTCAGTATAGAAATTAATTCTGAGGGATAATACTTTCCTAGCTGAAAAGCTGCTTGAGTTGTATCAAATCATGCTTCCCATAAATATCCTTCCTTTTGTTTATAATGAAAATAACCTTTGACTGGTGTTTAATAAAAATACATCTGTATGAATTCATGCAATCTTTATGCATAATGCATACTGCACGAAGTACAGTGGACATGAAATACAAGAAAAAAAAAACAAACAAATGAAACTGCAGAAACATTCTAACCTTCACTTAGCACAGCAAGTCACACAGTTGTGCTAGATAAAATTCTTAACAAATGATCAATAAAAAAGGAGGAAGAAGAAGAATTCCAGCAATAGTAGATACTGTTGCTGTAAGAGAAGCAGCAATAATGTGGACAATGACTACACTGCAGAATCCTGTCTGACAGCTGAGCTAAACTCTAATAAATGTAAGTGAGTAAGTGCATTTAAATCTGGGTCAAAGAGCATTCTTCTTTGTTTAAAATACATTAGCTTGTTCATATTTTACCTAAACAGCCAATGTAAACCTGTAATGGTATTCTAAACTAGATCAGACACAGACACACACATCCACACACACACACACACACACACACACACACACACACACACACACACACACACACACACACACACAGACAAAAACATGTACAAATTCAGAGAAAATATGATTTCACCATGATACATACAATAGATTAACATGTGCGAAATATTCAGACAACATAAACGCGATATTCATTTCTACAAAATATGAAAAAGGCCTATTGGGTGTGTTAGTAAATAAAATATTCTGCAAGCTTCTGTAATAAATTGCATCCTCAAAATATAAGCTTGTTTAGAAATTCAGAGCATGTGTATATAAGTCAATTTTATAATCTTATAATTGCTTTTATTTGCTTTTGTTAACAGGAAGATTAGATGGGATATATACCCATTTTCAGAAGACATACAGGAAATGAAGTTTCACATATTATAACAACAATATTAACAAAATTCAATAATAATTTGTGAACCAAAACAGCCAACTAAAAACAAGGTATAATGAAACAAATTAAACAACAACCTTGTAGACAAAGCTAAAGGAAATAAATAAAATGAGACTTATTTAGTTCTTTCATCTCTTCTTTTAATATACACAGAACTTTTTTGAAATACACTCAGTACAAAATCATAGTTTAAATACCCCTTTCCCTATGACGTAAATTGAAGTTAACCAGTAAATATTCAACACAAATTAATCACATGATTGTGTTTCCTTTTTCTAAAAAACAATGAAAACTTCATTAAAGACACATATCAATACCTAATAAAATATTATACTAATTTCAATTTCAGTATACATTTAAAATTAACATTTTCATTCAAGCCAGGAAACGTGTCCACTCTAATTAAAACTTGCCATTTATGTTCCCTGGTTTCTAAAACATTATTACATCCATTAATAGACTCAACCTGTTCCAGAACAAAAAAAAATGGAACTTCTTGATGCTAGAACATATAAGACTGTGTTTTGCTAAAGCACTGGTGCATTCTTGTTCTCTTATAGCCTTAATATGCTCCCTAATTCTAAAATTTAATTCTCTTGTGCTCTTCCCTACATAGTATTGTGGACTATTACTACATGTAGCTAAATAAATTATATTAGAACTATGACAGTTTTATCTTCCCTTCGATGTAATGTAAATTTTAAATGCTGAAAGTTGACACTAATTGTATTACTAATAAACCTTCATTGTTTACAGTTAGCAGAAAGAAAAGTCCCAACAGTATTTTCAGATTTTCTTTTCTCTAACAATGTCAATTTCCAATAATGTTTTAATATTAAAGAATTTTTTATAAACAAACTGCGGAACTCTGCCAATAATTCTGGCTAAATCAGGGTTTCCTAGTACAGTTTTCCAATTAGTATTTTCATTTGGAAACCTTCTTTCATTCTTGTTGAATGAAATACCTTTATTCAGAATGGGGAGGAATTTAGTCCAGCAATAGTCAATAATTTCAGATTCTATTTTGCCCAGTTCTTTAAATGGATATTCCCTATTCAAAAATGCTCTTTAATAAAATGAACTTCACCCACAAACACTATATCATTACTAATAATGCTACTGGCTCTAATAAGTTGTCCTCTAATGATGTTCATTTTTATGAATTTTGAATGATGATTATAAAAATGTAAATAATTGTTTTTAAACATATTTTCATTAATAAAACTTTCACATTTTTTATTTAACTTATCCTTTTTAATAACAACACCCAAGAAGTTTAATACCACCTTTTTACCACTTAGAGTGAGACTAAGCCATGAAATAATTTGGTTAAATTCTTTGACAAACTGTTCAAATAATCCCCCTCAAATAAAAACAAGTCATCAGTATATATCTTATAACATTTTAAATACTTGAAATGAGGTAAAGTGAATTCCTACTAGCAAAGAAATTAACTGGTGAAAGCAGGAGTAAACTTAGCCCCCATTGCCACACCTGTTTTCTGTTGGTACATCCATTTTTGAAACACAAAAAAAATTATTCTTGAGATCAATGTCAAGTAACATACAGATAGTATTTATAGACACCATATCTATTTTACAACATTTCTCTAAACACAACCTAACAAACTCAAGGCCTTCTTCTTGATCGGTACTGGTATATAGTGTATACCACATCAATGGTACCTGTAATATTTTCTTCTCCAGTAAATTAGTAATTTCTTAAATAATTTAAGAAAGCCCAAGAGATTTTCAGGTAAAATGTACTATCTTGTATGAAGGGATTAAAAAGCCTGTTTAAATAACTAGAAATACTAACAGTCTTATGCATAGGGGAAGATAGTATTGGACTAAATGGTGGACATTTTTTGTCTTTGTGAATTTTAGGGATTCCAAATATTTTCACTGTTCAGCAACAAGAAAATCATACACTTTTAATTCCAAAAATATTCAGTTAAATAAATCAAAAAGAATGTTATCAATTTAAAAAAAAAAACTTTTTTAACAAAGTGTTCACTAACTTTTCGATAATTTTTGTTGTTTAAAAATGTTAGCATTTCAATTTTATATCTGGTTTGTTCCATTATAACCAGTCCACATCCTTTGTTGGCTTTCATATATCACAGGTGTCTGTAACAATTTCACTTGCTTAAAGCCTTTTGTTCACCTGCAGTTAGATTAAACAACTTATATCTGTGCTTACACCTTACCATTTTGTCAGAATCACTTTCACATATTTTGGTAAAAACATTGTGTACTTTGTAGTTGAGGGTTAAAGCAACTGGGTTTTCTAACAGACAAATCACTGTTGCTACTTTTAACATAATTTAAAATGAATTTCAGATTTAATTTGTAAACAAACAATTTAAAGTCCACAATTAAGTCAGTATATGACAGTCTTCTGGTCGGGATGAATGCGAAACCTTTGGAAAGAAAGTTCAATTTGTCCAATTTAAATGTATACTCAGTGAGATTAAAAATAGGACACCACATGGCTATCTTCCTCTTCCCCTTCCCCGACATCTCCTCTTCCTTGTATATGACCTGGTATTCCTGGACAGAACTTGTGTTCACATGTTGTTCCCCAGTTGAAATGATGGGGATATAGGTGGGATTACAGCAGCTGACACCTTTTCACTGCTACTGTTGTTGTTACCTAAGTTGTTGCCAGTGGTACCTTCTTTTATTTTGTGGTTATTGTTATTATTGTCGTTATTGTTGGTGGAAGAAGACCCATTAACTCCACTAAAGTCATACAGTTGGTCAACATTGTTACCCAAAGATCTTTGATTGACATTAATAGGCTTCTTAATTGTTGAAAATTCAATTTCATTAGAATGAATAGGAAATGCTTTGTTGTTAAAATACGCCCGTGCATCTCTATCTAACTTTGA
>NC_056726.1:1928054140-1928056640 GCF_019279795.1 Protopterus annectens
GCTATTTGAACAATATACTGCAAAATTGATTTGTACTCACCAGCCTGTCAGTGCAGCCTCAGCAGTCTGTTGGCATGGGCTTCTATGTTGCACTTGTTTATGGTTCATGTCCGTTTAGCCTTAACAGCAGTGCACCTTCATGAATATGCAAGGCACTCTGCTGTGGCTACTTGGACATGAACCACTCCATGCAGGAATAGTAGTATTCCTGCACGGAGTTTATTGAATCCCAGAGGCTGTCTCTGTGCTTTCATAGATTCCAGTTGTGGAGGGTCATATAATACCAAAATCCAATCCTTCCCAAATAATCTTTTATGTATTCTAGATAAGTCTCAGACTTGTCTGTTTTTGCATAGGATTAAATAATGGAGGATTATTTCTTAGTGCTAGTTGGTTTTAGTCTGCTGAGATTTGTATTAACAGGCAATGCATCTAAGTACTGAAATGGGATTATATCCTAAAATGAAGGTCCTAAAGAAACTGAGATTGAGTTTAGCACCAATGTGGACATACCCTTTTATTGAAGTATTTAGCATGGTGATATTGACAGTCCTTCTGGAACTGAGTCTTACACACCAAAGTTCATATTTTGTTTTTCCTTATTTGCATACTTCACTTTATGGAGATTGCAAGCCTTCTCTTGGAATTTCATGTTTTTCTAAATATCATAAGTTTGGGGTCCTATATATCTAGATTCTCTCTCTGTCTATATATATATGTGTATACATGTATGTGTGTGTGTGTGTGTGTGTGTGTGTGTGTGTGTGTGTGTGTGTGTGTGTGTGTGTGTGTGTGTGTATATATATATATATATATATATATATTTATATTTATATTTTTATATATGTATATAAAGAGAGAGAGACAGTTGCAGTGCATTGTCTCAAACTAAAAGCTTGTCAACAGCTGGTCTGGCTGTTGGAAGCTATCAAATATGTTCTTTATTGAGTGCAAGAAGAAGCAACTCACACAATGTAGCATTACTTCTTCCAATAGTGTTTTCTTTTTTGGTTTCTGTTGTGCAACTAAGAACTCAGTATATGCAATTTAGGTGTTTGAGAGTGGAAACTCCACATTAGTGGAGTGAGGCTGGGTAAAGCCCCCCATGTAAAATAACTGCTTTATTTTACATGGACTAATGTATGAAAAAGGAGACTGCCATAGGTGCCGGAACTATAGAGCGAGGGGGAATGAACCCTCCCACTTTTACAGCTGTAGAGGGAGGAGGACCCAACGGAGGACTCATGTGTGATCCTAACATGAATTTGAACTGTGCAGAAAAGCTATGCTTTTAAACACAGCCTGCTGCTGGAGTCAAGGACATGTTTTATGTGCTCTGTTTATTTAGCTGCTTGGATGGAAGGTATTGTGCTCTGTTTGTTTATTTAGCTTCTTTGTGCTCTGTTTGTTTATTTAGCTGCTTTTCTGAAGGTCCATTTGTTTATTTAGCTGCTTAGCTGCAAGTCCGTTTGTTTATTTAGCTGCAGATATGTGTGTTTATTTAGCTGCTTTGTGCTCCATTTGTTTATTTAGCTGCTTAGGTTAAGTTCTGTTTGTTTACTTAGCTGTTTAGCTGCAGCTCTGTTTATTTATTTAGCTGCAGATCCGTTTGTTTAATTAGCCGCTTAGCTGAAGGTCCATTTGTTTATTTAGCTGCTTGGAGTGTGTGTGTGTGTGTGTGTGTGTGTGTGTGTGTGTGTGTGTGTGTGTGTGTGTGTGTGTGTGTACATATTCTATACATTTGCTATCTTTAAAATTAGGTCATTGTTGTGGTGCTAACAGATGCAGAACTACAGACCAGAAACGCATACTTACTGCACTGTCACAAATTATTGTTGCACATTTCCATACTGCATACAATACAGAAGAGATGAGCTAAGTAATCACTTTTTAAAAAGTACAGCGAGTTTCTGGTTTTCTGTGTTGCTTTTAATTCATTCCGCTTTTTATAATTGTGAGATTTGTAGTCACTTTCTTGCAGTTACAGTAGGGAGCTAATGAGATTACTGCAAGTGCTGCTGCTACTCTATCAGAGCAGACTTGCCTTCCAGTGGATTTTTTTCTTTCTTTTTATTAATCATCTTCCATGATGGCACTAAAGTCTACCTTCTCTGAGAGCCCTCCTTGACTTTCCTGCTATTTAATAATGTGGTCATTTTTGAAATGATAGTGCCCTCCAGTCCTGTCCCACAAGAATCACGGATCAGTCATAATCAGCTTCAAGCTTTATAATTTGCCTTGCTCGTATACATGTAGATATGGAATAAAGAGCAAGACAACACTGTAACTTAACCTCACTGTGCCAAGAAATTTCTCGTATTGGTCCATTTTAACAGTTATGACCTCCAGGAAGCCCTTCATCATCTGTAAAATCATGCCAATGAAAGAGAGGAAAATATGCTGCCTAAACTGAAATCTCAGCAGTAGGTTCACATTGGAAAGCTGTAGGTGGGAGCACCTCAAAAAATGTGGAACAGTTGAGAAGAATTTTCCTGAATGA
>NC_056726.1:1928059140-1928087597 GCF_019279795.1 Protopterus annectens
AGGTGAACATATTCATTTCGAAAGAAGGAGTGTTAAGTATATGTGTTTGTCCCTGAATTTCAGAGGGTGTAACTCAGGGAAACACCATTTTTTTGAACCAATGAACACTTTTCCACCAGGGTAAAACAATAATATGTGTTCCATGGCGATGTGTATTAAGGGGACTGAAGGGTTTTAACAGACCATTCGGGTCTGTGGTGTCCTTACGCCAAGAGAAGAGGTGAGCAACAGCAGAAACCGAAAGATTTGGGGTAGACCAGTTGGGTCTGTACAAGTTGAAGGCCTATACCCAGTTCGGGTTTGTAAAAGGCAGATCATGTCTCCTAAACCTGATAGACTTCTTTGAAGCAGTCACCAAAGCCGTAGATGAGGGTAAGGTGGTTCACACAGCCTATCTAGTTTTCACCAAGGCTTTTGACACCATCCCCCACTCTGGAATTATAGATAAACTCACTAAACTAGGTATAAATCCCTATGTCACAAGATGGGTTGCCAACTGGCTCACTGACAGAACCCATACTGTGAAAGTAGCAGACTCCAAATCCAGCTTCAGACCAGTGACAAGTGGAGTACCACAGGGTTCAGTCCTGGGTCCTCTCCTATTTGGTATCTACTTCTCTGAAGTACAGGCCAACACAGAAGGTCTTTGGCTAATGAAGTTCGCAGATGACTGCAAACTAGGAGCCATAATCAAAACTCCAAAAGATGTGGACATCCTACAAAAGGGCCTTGCTGAGACAGATGCCTGGTGTCAAAGCCATGGCCTCAAGCTCAATGCCAAAAAGTGCATTGTCATTCCTTTTGGTAAAAACTCAGTACCCATGAACTACCACTTAGGTGGTAGTCTACTTAACACCAAAAGTCTGATAAGAGACCTTGGGACACAGGTGGACAGTAGTCTCTCCTTTGATAATCACATCGCCACAGTAGTCAGGAAATCCTTCTATGTGGCACACCTCATCACAAAAGGTTTCTCATCCAGGAAAAAAGAGGTCATTGTTCCCCTCTACTCGTCACTCAGACCCATTATAGAGTACAATGCCACTTTTGGTATGTACCTCACAAGACATCTACAACAACTGGAAAGGCCACAGAAATACCTCACAAAGAGGATTACTGGCCTCAAACAGATGCCCTATGCAGACCGTCTCAAACAACTGCAGCTTTACTCCATTGCATATCGCCTACTCAGAGACGATCTCTGCCTAACACACAAAGCTATGTCAAACCCAGAGCTTTTAGACATGCTCCACTTAAAGAAATCCCAATCCCTACGAGCTACACGCTTTAGGGACCTAAACCTTGTCGCCACAATAAACAGAACATGCTGGAGGGATAGATTCCTGTCCCAGAGACTTCCCATACTCTGGAACAAACTACCTATCTATATCAAACAAAGCTCCTCATTAGCACTCTTCAAGAAAAATCTTGATGATTGAATGGGAGATAGGAAATTCACCCCGGGGATCACTTCTGTGGCTCTGCTCAACAGTGGCACAGGAAAATAATTTTCTTGGGTGGCGAAAGCCAGGGTACCTTTGGCTAGACTTATATAGGCCCTAGGGCCAATAGCCTAGTACCTACCTATGAACCTATGAACCTATAAACAGCATTAAGACTCACAATATTTTGATACCAGTCCAGGTATCCTATTTTCTAACTACAAAGATGGAGGTTCACAGTCCCACTGAACAGTGGCATCAAGGAGCATACAAACCAGTTGGGTTTGTTTGAACATAAAAGGACAAACAAAAAAGGTGACATTTATTATTGTTTTTACCTATGGTGGTGAAAGACCGTTGACAATATTAGTCAAACGGTTCATGACAGGGGCGTGAATTTCATTGTAAATCTGAAAAATCCTAGTGACTTGGTGATTTAGTGTGTGTTTTGTGAACTTTATTTTTGGAAGAACAACGATTAAGTTGGCCAATAGAAAAACCAAAGACTGAGACATTAGACATTTTTCCGTTTAAACAACAGATGCATATAATCAAAATGGAATGTGGAATATGTATGAAACTTATGAGTATCAATACTAAAATGTTTACATGGAGTCTAAAGGATAATTATAACACTGAAATGGTCTGTGTTTGGTGATATTCATTTAATTTGGATATTTAGAAATGTTTTTGTTATTCTTGTTTTAGTTTTAACAAGTGTAAGGCATGAAATAATGGAATAGGCTGATATTCAGGGCCATGTTATATTGCATTTTCACAAACCAATACTTTATAAAATGGGAGTTCTTATAAACACAACATTCTGGTCTCAGTACTCAATTTGATATATTTGGACAACACACTAAACCTTAATTGATATTTATTAGTAAAATCAGAAAGACAGAGGAGTAGGGAAGTAAGTTTAACTCCAGATTTCAGGGACACATAAAAATATTAGTAATTTATATATTTGTGAGCAATTAACATGAAGACCAGAAATAGAAACTTTACCAAACTTTAATTGAGTTACTAATAAAGATGGAAGACACACAAAATTTAAGACCATTTTTGGACAGGTTGGCCACATATGTGGATGATTTATCATCATTTAGGACTGAAGGGAGTGCCCCCTCCCATCCTTCTATCGCAGGTAGTTTGGAACATAGTGAAATGGAGCAACAGTTTGTAGAATTAGTTAATAACATCAAAAAGGTGAGGTCCAATGTCTGGCATTGTAAACTTTTGACAGCATATCCAAAAGGTGAAATCGCCCCTCGAGGTTTAAGAATATATGTGGAACCAGAGGTAGGGACAGATAATCAAGGATTCTTGAATAAATGGCACCAGATACAACAGTTGGCTTCAAAAATGTTTATACAATTGTTACTAGAGTATTATGAAAAACAACAGAAAGAGTTGGCTTTAAAACTGAATGAATGCTATGAAAAAACAGTTGGTTATACAATGGAGACAAGTTACTCTGATAGATATGCAAGTTTTGTGCAAGAAATAAATAGACATGAAAAAGAGTTACAAGTAAGAAAAACTAAGAAATACCAGAGAGTCCTCAATGACTATAAAACTCAAACTACATATTCATGGAAGAAAATGAACTGAACAGTTAGGTTTAGAGAAAATTCAAAAAGTAGTAATAGACCAAAAAGAAAGAGACCTAGATCCATACTTAGAAAAAAATGTTGATTTTTCCATTAATTCTGAACAGTCATCAAGGTATTCAAATACAGATACAGAAACTGAAGGACTGGAATCACATATGGTGATTTCCCCTAAACCCAAGAGACCCAGGGGCCCTTTAGAAGGGGAGGCAGAAAACACAGGCATAGAGGTGATGGAAAAAATATTCCACAAGATAATGACAACGTAGCTGAAGGCTTGAATGTTTTTACTTCAAGTAGAGAAATTGAAAATCAGTTAGTGGTTAACCTAACTGATTAATACTTTACTGAGTCAGAAATGAAGGTTCTAAATGAAGGGATGGGATTTGTACCAAGCAGCTATGTGTCACACTTCGATGTAGTTCAAGATTTAAAAACTTTTTGTAGAAGTTTGAATTTAAAATATTTTTTTACACATAGACCTCAAGATATGCTACATAGGGAAGTTGAAAATGTTAGATTTAAGAAATCTAACTTCCAACCACCATATTATGGGGTGGTTAAAGTATTTGAACAACAGATACTAAATGAGTTACAAATAAATCAAAATGAAGTATTTAAATAGGATACGTATAATTTGTCAAAAGGGGAAAAAATAGCTTTGAAAAATGTACAACAAAATACAGATCTGGTTACCACTAGAGCTGATAAAGGGGGTGACACAGTGGTGTGGAACAAAATTGATTATAATAAATAAGTAGAAAAACATTTAAGTGATGCTACATCTTACACTTCTAAGGGACCCCACTAGGAGGTTTAAGGAAAAGATATATGAAATATTAAAACAGGCGGTTAGGGGTAGGGCCATTACGGAGGCTCTATCTATACAATTGAGGGCTGAGGATTCAAGCTGTCAATATTTTTTATCTGGTGCCAAAAATCCATAAACAGGTGAATCCACCACCAGGGCATACTATAGTAGCTGGATGGGGTTCTTTGATAGAACCGCTGTCGGAATACCTGGAATACAAGTTAAAGCCACTGTTGGTGCATGTCACAGCTCATATAAAAGATACCAAACAATTTTTGGTAGTCAGGAATGCATACAGATTTCCAAAGATACTTATATGGGCACACTAGATGTCTGTGCTTTGTATACAAGCATCCCCCATGAAGCAGGTATCAGAGCAGTGAAACACTGGATGGAAATATCAGGCACATATGATGAGGTGGAAATGGAATTCTTGTTAACTTTGTTAAGACTGGTTTTGGAGCATAATTCCTTCACATACAACAAAGAATGGTATTTACAGATAAAGAGTACAGCAATGGGTGTGACTTTTGCACCCATATATGCTGACCTTTTTATGGGTTTTTTGGAATGGGAGATAATTGATAGTAGGAAAAACAGGTTTAAGAACAATCTCACTATGTGGCAGAGATATTTAGATGACTGTTGGGTCCACTGGGTAGGTGTTATTTTGAAATGGCATGAATTTGTGGAATATTTAAATTCGAATGAATATGACATATATTGTAATGGCAATATTGATTCAAATACAGTTGAATTTTTGGATGTGAAAGTTGTTAAAGCCAGAGATGGCACAATGGATACCTCCTTGTGTAGAAAACCTTTCTCCAAAAATTCAAATTGCATGCCAACAGCAGTCATCCACACCACACAGTGAATAACATTCCCAAGGCCCAGTTTACCAGAATAAGAAGGATTTGCTCCAATAACAATGAGTTCAGGAGACAAACAGTACAGCTCAAAACAAGATTTTCAGCCAGGGGGTATGATCATAGGCAGATAGATAAAGTTTTTAAACAAGCAGATGTCCAGCCCAGAAGTCAGTTATTAAAGGAAAAAAAATCAACATGTACCAAGGAAGATCAAATTAGGTTTATTACTAAGTATGGGTCTAATACATTTAAGATTAGGCAGATTATTGCAAAGCACTGGCATATACTTATGTCAGGCCCATTTTTTGATACAGTGTTAGGAAATCATTGTAGTTTTGGCTTTAGAAGAGGCAGAAACATAGGTGAACATTTGTCAAGCTTCAAAAAGGGAAATGGCAGATATCAAAATCAAATGAACACTATGGCTGTGGGGAGGGCCTATTGTGGACATTGTATTTATTGTAAACGTATATCTAAGACAAAATCATTCACTTCTGTTAATACATCCAAAGTGTATGACATTCATCATTTGATAACATGCACAACAGAATGTGTGGTTTATATGGCAGTATGTTAGTGTGGCTCTTTTTATATAGGGCAGACATCTTTAACAACGTATTGCCTTGCACATGAGTGACATAAACTGTCACCGTCACAGAAGTGCATTATATAAACACACGTTGGCACACCTAACAGCACATTTTCTATTTTTGGGGATAGATAAGGTGATAGGTGATAACCTTTCCATGATGCATAAACAAAAACTTTTGGTGAAAAAAAAGACGATGGATAGTGAATTTGAGGGCTCTGTTTAAACCTGGATTAAATGATCATTTGTAAAAGTATGCCATGATTAAATGATCAGTGGTAAAAGTATGCCATGATTTGTGATAACTGTATCATGATGTATGTAAAATATTTGGTTTGTTGCAACTAAGGAACAACAATTATTACTGGATATGTATTTTAATAATGAAAATAATGTTGCTCAGTTTATTTTCTTCCATGTGGGACTGATGTTATAAAGAGATATATTTTACTGCTGCTTTAAATGATTATGTATAAAAGGAGGGGGAGGGCACTCCCTAACAATTGCAATGATGACGCTAAGGCGAAACCTGGTTTGCTGGTGACGTGACTTGACCTGTTAGCCATTAAAGTTGGCTAAGCATCTATTTCTGGACTTCTGTGTGTTTTTTTCTAGTTTTACATTATTTGCTGTGCTGGTTTTGACTGTGTAGTGATATTGGATAGCTAACCGAGCACCATTTCACCGAGCACTGGTTTTGGCAGTTATGGACTATATATATATATATATATATATATATATATATATATATATATATATATATATATATATTTATATATATGTATACACACACACACACACACACACACACACACACACACACACACACACACACACACACACACACGACATTGAGGCAGAGCATACAGGTGTAGAAGTTGAGCTGAGACACCAACAGTGATGATGTTAAAAGAGGGGCCAGATTTTTGCAGAATGTCCAGATTTTGCAGAATGTCCAGATTTTTGCCTCATATTTTTGGTTTGTTTGTCATAAAATGTTGGTTTTCTGGCAAATTATTGGCAAATAATTGAGGACTGAAGCTAGAAAATAATGACATACATTTGATTTTCAAAACTTTATACCCTTCAAAAAATTCACACAAATGCAAAACCTGTTTTTCTATCAACTTTCTAAGAGCAGTATTTAAACATTATTTTTGTGGCTTTGCCCTCAATTATTTATGTCATTTTCCAGATTTCTTGCTTTAAGAAGTTGAGAGCTGTGTGTGTGAGAAACACCCCACTTACTTATGACTCGGGATTAGAATTACTCAGGTTCAAACGCTGCATCTTAGGAACAAGGGCCTGTATTCTCTACCCATACCACTACTGAGTTAGCTCTCAACTGCTTAGATTTTCACAGAATATTTTGCTCATATTTTTGGTCTGTTCCTCTTAAAATTTGTGGTTTTCTGGCAAATCAGTGAGAATGGAATTCACTAAATAATGATAGCCCTGTAAGTTTGTCTTCCTATCTTTTTAGGACATGGTACACAAAACACTATTTTATCAACTTTCTAAGATTATGCAGGCAATATTTAAAATGTGTCCCTGGTTTTGGGCCTTCGCCCGGCCAAATACATTTTGGCTTTTTCCAGATTTCTTCTGCTGTGAAATTGCAATGCTTAGCTGTGTCAAGTGGGTGGTGCAGTGGTAGTGTTGTTCCTTGCAAGTAAGAGGTTCTCTGGTCTTATTCTTAGCTGGGGCTCTTTCTATGTGTTCTCCCTCTGTTTGTGTGGGCACCCTCTGGGTGCTCTGGTTTTCTCCCATGTTACAAAAACATGTGTCTGGAGCATTTCTTCCTGAGCATCTGCTGAAAATTGGCATAGTTCCAAGTCTGACTTTCCTGGTAAACAAATGTTAAATAAATGCATTTTACAAGGAGCTGAGAGCTTCATGGAAAGAGAAGTTTAGTACTGCTTATTCCAAATCTGCCTGTGTTGTTAGTAGCACAACAAGTAGTAGCCTTACTCTTGATGCAGAAGGCTATAGGTTCTACTCCCATAGTATGCAGATGGATTGCTGATACTGTACTGTGTTGTACTTTAAAGGGAGTGGATGCTGCAGTCCTGTGAATGTTCTCCTTTAGAGGAGTTACCTAGTAACTATGAACCTGTTATCAGTTTGACATCCATTCCCTATTGCAATATTACTAGCTTATCATTTTTAATGTAACATAGGCAATTTATTCTTCAAGAGCAACAGCCACTTTATTTGTAGATGAAACAATGAAATATAAAGTTGTTTCCTAGCAGCTACTTCTTCATTAGTTAGAGATCCCTTTAATGTGGAATTATTTAGATGACTTACTTCTGCAGAAATTTTGCATATTTGCTGATATTGGTGGATTGTAATGCCAGAAGTTTGAGTGGCCTTTTATGGTTGAAATCTTCTGAAATGGGTAGTTTTGTCATTATTGGTTCATACATTTTGTTTCATTGCTTACTAGAAGACTGTTCAAAACTACAAATTTAAAACACATTCTAACAACTGATGCTGTATTATACAAGGTATATAATTTTATACAATCAGGAAGGTATATCAAAGAATGCATACATGTATGCATGGCCCTAAAATGTGTTTGAAAACAAACCAGAGGAAAGTGTGAAAGGCTCAAAATCATGGGCAAATTTTACGCTTTACTCTTGTTACCAAAGCAATGGATGAAGGTAAAACAGTTCACACCACATTACCTTGACTTGGCCAAGCCTTTTGACACAATCCCCTACTTGGGTGTAGTATAAAAGATGAGTAATGTAGGAGCAAATACTTGCATCACTAGCTGGATTGCCAGCTTGCTCACAGGATGCAGGAGATCAAAATAGGGGAAGAGACCAGTCACCAATGGAGTCCCCAGGGTTCTGTGCTGAGACGTTTTCTGTTTGGCATATATGTCTCAAAAGTAAAAGGAAATACCAAAGGGTGTGGCCGGCTAAGTTTGCGATGACTACAAGCTTGGAGCAGTTATTGAATCCCCAAATCACTTAGCCATCATGCAGGAAGGTTTGTCCCAAATAATAACTGGTGTCAAAATCATGACAATGCCCTCTGAGAACTGACCCAATTGTTTGGCATTTGGGAACTTGTTTGTACAGTGACCTAACCTTTGACCAAAATGTGCCCAGAGTCATAAGACTGTCTTTCTATATTGCACAGCTTATAAACAAATTGATTGTGACTAGATCTAGAGATGTTGTTGTACCCCTTTACAAAGCTCTCATTAGGTCAATCATTTTGTATAATGCCCACTTTGGCATGTATCTGTCCAGCCCCATGCAACAATTTCAATACCATGAGAGATACCTTACTAAAAGGATACAAGTCCTAAACAATAGGTCTTGGATGGACCACCTCAAAGATTGATTACTATACTCTGTATCCTACAGAGTGCTTAGAGGTGGCCTGTCTGGCATACAAGGCATCCTCTGACCTAATACAGATAGACCTACTGAACATCAACAATTCAAATGGCATCAGAAATACTCAGTTCAAGTATCTAAACTGAATGTTGTGTTGAGATGGATATATTCTCACGGAGTCTACCACTGTTCCAGAACAGACTATCCATAACAATAAAACAAAGCTCATCCATCCATATTTAAATGCAACTTGGATCTAAGGATGGGTAATAGAAAATGTACTCCAGGATTGCCCCTCAGGCCACTAATGGATAGGTGCAGTTCCTAAATGCTGCATCCCTTACATGGGTCACCTCAAATTATCTATGGTATGATCACAGTTATTCTCACTAGGGCTAATATAAAATTATCAGTCATGGGATAGGTAAGACCAAACAGAAAATGCTAATTTAAGCACCAAAAGGGAATTGGCTAAGCTTAAAATGTCCTCCAAGTAAACCTATGTTGTAGTAGTAAACAGTTATAAAAAATTGCCCTTTTGAGATCACTAAGTGCCCCTCTCATCCTTCACCTCCCCAGTCTTCAACAGCTTCTGGTGTCTATGGAGTCTGTATGCTTTACTTTTGTAAGCAGAGTAGTTGTAGCAATGCTTTCTTTTGACTATCCATGTAGTCAATGTGTCAGCATCAGTTGAATGCTCATTGATGTAATGGCACATTGACTATTGTTAACGCACTCATATATATATGTATTTATACAATATTCTTTAGGTGCAAAAGGAATATACTGAAGAGTCAAGCAATGCATGATGATTTTTTTATGCTGCAAATATGCAGAGTGTACTGAAGTGCTCACCTAGAAGTCGTATTTGAAAAATAGCTTTATATTGTACTGAAAAAAGTTGAAAAAAAACCCATAAATCTAGACACTATGGGAATGTACTGCTGACAAAACAGATCAGATCAACAATGAAAATGTCAGATTATAACCACATTATTAAGACTCAAACCTCAAATCTGTATACTGCCTACAAGAAGACATCAAAAAGATAGAAAGCCATGTAACAGGAAGCACTAATATGCGGATTTCAGATCATTTTAAAACAGAAATGAAGACTTCTTGCATATTTAATCTGTTTACAATTCCTAATGAAGATATACACTTACTCTTTAGAATGAAATATTAGTAATATTAAAATTAGAGATACTTCTACATACTAAAGTATCTACTTTTCTGCTCTGATATTGTCCTCTCTTGCTCTTGTTAAATTGCTGCATGCAATAATTGAATTAATCATTATGATGAACCTCATTAAAATGAATTGTTACTCAGTTATCATCATTATGACTGGTTATGACCCTTAAGTGTTTAAGAATCTTATATCAAAATTGTCTCTTTCCCAAATGAAAACTAAGTTTCAAGGACAGAGCAATGCATATGTCACCATTTCAGTTTCATATGTAAAGCATTCATTGAGCTCAAAATAAATAAATAAATAAATCATCACTGGAGAACTTTATATGCAAAATGACTACAAATAGTTTACCTATTGTTTAGATGTATTACTATAAATTAAGCAATTTATTTAACATTCGTTTACTGGGAAAACCCGACTGGGACAGAATCCATTTTCATTGGAAACATGGGGATAAACACTCCAGATGCATATCTTTGGTATGTGGGAAGAAACCCACACAAATGCAGGGAACACATGCAGACTCCGCACAGAAGGCACCCCAGCCAAGAATTGAAATGGAGAACCTTTTGCTGTGAGGCAGCAATGCTTACCACTGCACCACTGCTCTGTCCGTGAATAAATACAGGGCAGGATTCATGAAGGCTTGCATGGAGTGTAAGAGATGTGTAGCACTCCATGCAAGCCTCGTGATCCAGGAACAGCCTGAAACTCCATGTAAGAGACCAGCTAAAACATCTCTTACACGGACTGGGAGTGGATATGCTAAATACCTCACTTGCAGCTGAAAGGTATGCAAATGAGGTATATTAGCGATCCACGAAGCAGAAACCAGCCCGTGTAAGAGACGTTTTAGCTGCAGAAATGTACTCAGTTGACAACTGAGTACGTTTCTGCAAAAATCACAATGGAGACATGTCAGCTCCAAATAAAGGGTGCATATGTCTCAGGCAGCTTGCCAATGGCCAAATATGTGGCCATTGGCAAGGTAACCCGATGCAAAAATGAAAAAAATATAATTATTTTTTTCGGCGATCACCGATGTTTAAATGCAGCGCAGCCCCACGCAAACGGGCTGCGCTGTATAAAACATAAAAATGAAGGTTATAAACCCACAAATGTGGGTTTTATGCAATAAATGGAATGACAATGCAGGGACCAGCAGACCAAAAACAACATGGCCACCGTGTAGTGGTTGCTAAGGGGGGAAGCTGAGTCTAAGACATGTAACTAAGCATTAGTAGGCAATCTCATGTAAATGAGGGTTAGGATACTGAATCCCACAGTCACATAGCAAATGAGCACAGTCTGAGTAGTGTAAGAGATACATAAGGGGGAGGAATAGAGTAGGAGATAGGTGACATCACAGGGGGGAATGGTAGAAAGAAATGCAGTTCATTGGAGGTCAGTGTAACATGACAGATGACAGACACAGATCAGGGAAAGAGGAGTGCCACAAGATAAGTATGGGAAAGTCAAGAAATGGAAGGTGTACACTGTTACTTACACCAAAGTTTCCTGCTGGGCATGTATGCGCACGTGTGCGCGGCATGAAGCGCGAGTAGGGCAGTGTGCGCGCGTGTAAGGCAGACTGAGCATGTGGGAGCGTGTTGGTAGATTTGCAACACTGTTTGCGCTAGTGCACGTGCGTTTTAACCCAAAGAAAGCAACAGAATTAGTAGGAAGCTAGCAGGGAATACTGCTGGAGCTAGCAGGTGAAAACAATTAGAAGCAGGCAATTACACAGGCAGAATAGTAGCCAAGCCCAGCACTTAAAACTCTACAAACAGCAGTGCAGGATGTTTCTCTCAAGAGACACTGCAGGACAGGAGTAAGCTAATAGAAGTGAAAACTGAAAAAGCTGAACTCAGAGCAGAAATGCTAGGGGCTGCCATAGCTGTCATAATGAGACATAGGTGACTTACTGAGGGTGGTGACAATGCAGATGGTGCCAGACAACCCACAGTGAGGAGACGGAGAAGAGTGTACAGGCCCAGGGTCACCTACCACGGGTTACATGAGCTGGAGATAGTAGAGCTATAGAGTGGACAGAGAGCTCCTGCAGCAAATAGTCGAGCTGTGCAGGCCACGCCTCACACACAGAACCAACAGAGGGGAACCCATCCCAGTGGAAACCAAGGTATGTGTTGACCTAAGAATACTAGCAACAGGTACCTTCCAGAGACCAACTGGTGATATGATGGGGATATCACAGGCATCAGCCTCCAGGGTACTGCACCAGTTCCTGGATGCTATGTCAGCACATGTCGGTGATCATGTATATTTCCCCAATGCCCGTGAGGTATTGGCCAGCAATATGTGTCTCTTCCAGCAAACAGCGGAATACCCTGAGGTAGTGGGTGCAATAGACTGCATGCACATACGCATCAAAGCACCAGCCGGTGAGCGTAGTAGGGCCTACATTAAACACAAGGGCTTCCCCTCCATCAACTGCCAGGTTGTGTGTGATGCCCAGGGCATAATAATGAATGTGTGTGCTGGCTGCCCTGGGAGCTACCATGATTCCCACATCTGGCATTTGACGCAGCTGTACCAGACATTTGCCAATGGGGACATCCCACATGGACACCTAGTGGGGGATGCAGGTTATGCACTGGAGCCGTGGCTGATGACACCCATCAGAAACACACACACCTGAACAGGAACGCCATAATGAGGCACACGCACAAACACGTAATGTAATAGAGCGTGTGTATGGGCTGCTCAAGTCAAGGTTCCGGTGTCTGGACACATCTGGTGGAGCCTTGCAGTACTCACCAACTACATGTACCCAAATTGTCATGGTATGTGCTATGCTACATAATATGATCTTGCGAAAACAGCTGCAGCAGGACCAGCATAGGGCTGGGCCAAACAGCCCCCCACCATTGCCAAGGCCATCACAGGCAGAGCGTGACTCGGAGGAGGAACAACCTGAGCCTGCCCCAGTAGGCAGAAGGAGGTGTGCCCAGTATGCCCTGGCCTTGGCAAAGAGGCAACACATAGCACATACACTGGCTCAGTAGGAACCCTGGGAATGATACCCCCTCTGACTCACTCAAATAATAACAGGGATGCCTAAAATGACATGACCTGCTCACAAACATGTACAGGAGTGTAATATGTGCATCCGACAGAGGCAGCCCTGCAGCACCACCTGAGGCATGAATGCCATGTGTTAAGTAATGTAACACCATGTACTATATGCACACTTGAGGACCCTGACTAACATCCACCCTCACCAAGCATGAAGCCACAAAATGACGATGGGATGATCAATTGCAATAACTGGCTGAAGTAATGCAGTTAGTCAAAGGGGAGCCAATGTGTTTCAGCCTGGGAAGACATGCTGAGCATGACATGATGCACCACCTGCTAGGGGTGGCGTGCAACTATCAGTCCAGGCCCCATGGATACTGGCAAAGGCTGTCAGTACCCACAGCATGCCCTGAATAGGTAAGTCTCAAAACACAAACCCACCTTCATAGGTACCACAAGGGATAGGAACCTAGATGTAATGCTACCCAATGCCAGAAGTCTAAACAGCAAGATGCATGCAGTGTAAACGCACACAGTATGGAGAATGTTGATATCAGTCCTGTAATAGAAAACTGGGTCAAGGCTCACATCAGCACCCTAACACTACCAGGTTACACCTCATACTGTGCTGTACAGCCTCAAAACATGGAACTAGCTACAAAAGGAGGGTGACTAGCAATAAATGTCAAGGATAACCACACCCCCATGTTGGTACCACAACAAGAAGCAGCATGGATTAGCCATGGTCAAATACCAATGGCTAAAACCACCTCCCAGTATATAGCCTGCTGCAGACTACTGTCCTAATACCAGGAACTGCACCTGGCCTATGTTGGAATACATGAATATATCAAGCCCCCCAAACCACATTATATTGGTTGACTGAAAATACTCAGGCATACACTGGGAGCATTATACTAGCACCAACACAGTAGGAGAAAAGTTCCCAGAATCCATAAACCAAAATGCCCAGGAACAACGTACCACTCCCACAAGAAGGGTAAGCATACTGGATGTGATAATCAGCAACATGCATACTGGATGGCAAGATGAGAAGTGTATCCCTCACTGGTAAGACCAGACCATAGAGTAATCACACCGGATATACACATCCTGACCACAGTCCCTTGCCAGAAAACCACAGTGAAAAACATGTGTAAAGCATAAGTTGCACCCCTCCAAACCAATGTGGAATCCACGAAAGGCCCTATGCAGGTGCAGAATATGGGACACACTGCAGAACATGTTATACAGGCATTCCATGAACACAGCCAGGAATGCTTGGATTATGCAATCACAAATAACAACAAGACACAATGCCATACAAGCAGGCATCTGGCATGCTGGACTCCAGCCATTAACAAACCATGCAAGAGAATGGGGAAGCTACTACATGATAGAGCAAACATAAAAAGGGAAGTAATCACTGATCAGTAGTATGGCAATAAAATATGTCCACACATACAATCCACTAAGGCCAGCCACAACAAGTAGAATCTGTGAATCCAGAGCCAATGTGACACCTGCCCCAAGTACACAGACAACCCTCAACTCCCCCCAATAAATATAAATATATGTGAGAGATGCAACCATTTATCCAAACCGGAGGCTGAGCTCCCCCAACTCAGTTCTGTCTAAACTAGTCAGGAGGAGAAGGTAACCACATACACCACACAACCAGTCCCACATAGACCTATCACAACTGTAAACCAAACACATAAACACAGAAAAACATTCCCGGAGGCCCTAATTACAAACACACCACACCAACAGAGGCCTCCAAAGCAGACCCCAAGCAACCACAACTGCCAAACATAGCACATTCAACACATAGTACACAAAGCTGGTGTGCCAAACAGTTACAGGCCAGAAGGAGAAACAACATGCCTGATACAGTTGTAATAGGTGTCTGTATAGGCAGACACACTGCTGTCCCACTCACCAGACTGAACAAGGGAAAGGGTACAGTAAGCTGCCTGTAGGCTGCCACAATATGCCACATAACACAAGTACGCAGGTCACCCCAAAGCAAGCAGAAATATGATGCACTCATTGTCCATGCTGGTGTAAATGACCTGAGATGTACCTCCCTGGACTACATGAAAAGAGACATGGATGAGCCCTCTGAGTATGTACTCCAGGCCGGTATGACACTGGCCATTTGCAGCATCCAACCCTCACCAAGAATGATGCCACAGTACAAACACAGAATGATCAGCTTTAACAGGTGGCACAGTTACAGCTGTCAGTCCAAGAGGGTCTAATGTCTGTCTGCTTGAGATGTCATGCATGACAAGCCATGCTGCTGTTCCAGGGATGGCTTGCACCTGTTACCCCTGGGCATCTGGATACTGGATAAGGCCTTTGCCTCCTCAATAGAGCCATACGTAGGCAAGGCTGAAAAGACTAACCCACCACCCTAGAAAACATAAGTGGTAAGAAACATAAGGGTAATGCTGACCAATGCCAGATGTGTAAACTGCAATATGCATGCTCCTGAGGCACTTCCCAGTATGGAGAACATCGATGTCTGTGCAGTGACAGAAGCCTGCTGCAAGCCTACTGACAGCACACCAGCACTACCAGGTTATACCACATATCATGCGTTATGGCCCCATCACCTTGACCAAAACATCAAAGGAGAGGGAGTATCCATATGCAGCACAGACACCCATATGGCCAGGTAACTGACAATGCATGAAGCAGCGGAGATCACCCATGTGCACCTAAGTGTAGTCAAAACTGCTGTACAGTCTGTAGCATGTGACAGACCACACTCTCACACACAGGAACCCCACCCAGACATTCTGAAGACACTGGACAGTATGAATGTCCCACCAAATACCAGACAAGGTACTCACAAATTACCACATAGGTGGTAAACCATTATGTATGCAAGGAGTAATCAGGGACCTAGGGACACAAGTCGACAGTAACCTGTCATGTGACACTCACAATGCCAATGTGGCTAGAAAGACTGTCTATATTGGACACCGTATCATGAAAGGATTCACATCTACATCAACAGAGGTCACTGTGCCCCTGTACTGTTCCCTTATCAGACCCATAATCTAGTACAATGACTCATATGGGATGTACCGTACCTGACACCTGCAGCGGTTAGGAAGACCTCAAAGGTACCTCACCAAGAGGATAAAGGGTATCAAATATGTGTCATATGCTGCCTGGCTGTAGACACCCCAGCTGAATGCAGTTACAGACAGCCTACACAGAGGCATTGTATGTCTGTTGTACAAGGCCATGTCCAACACAGGAGTAATGGACATGCTCCACCTCAGGAAATCAAAGCCATTGGAGCTGTGAGAGTGACAGATGTCAGCCGCAACACATAATGAAATAGGATGTGCTGGAGGGATAGATACATAACCCAGAGGCTCCCCACACCCAGGAACAGGATCCCAATCCATGTTAGGCAGAGCCCCTCACTGACACCCCTCAACAGGAATATTGCCAACTGGATGGATGATCGTAGATGTACACTGGGGGCAGGGACGTCGGGAGGCATACCCACTGTACTGATTTCAGTACAACGTATTTAGAAGGGGGGTAGCATTTTAAAGATTTCACGCTTTATTAGTGCACGACAATGACATCAGCTCATCCAGTCGGAATGGAGCTCACCGAGCATGTCAGTTCAAGAAGATGCAAGCGTTTGGTCAAAGCGGGAGGATTTGTTGGTCTCATTTCAACGACTTAAAGCAGGAGGATTTGTTGGTCTCACTGCAAGGAAAGCAGGAGGATATGTTGGGCTCACGTCAAGGACTTCATGTAGGACTGACGGGCTGGTGAGTAGTGTGTGTGTGTGTGTGTGTGTGAAAATGCCCCAGGTGGGATGGTAGGGAATACCTCAGGCTTGAACCCTGTACCTTGTATGCAGGTGGTAAAGACCTGAATTCCCTACCCACCACCATTTGTAAAAAAATTGCAGATTTTTGCCTCATATTTGATCTGATCAATATCTGTATCATATCTGTGTTTTTTAAATATTGCAATGCTTGAAATTTGATGGTGCAGTGGTAGCAACGTAGCATTGATGTCTCACAGCTATAGGTTCTTGGGTTTGGTTCTTGGCTTGGGTGCCTTCTTTGTGGGGGGGGGGGGGTCTGTATCTTCTCCCTGTTTTTGTGTGGGTTTTCTTTTGTGTCCTCCCATGTTACAAAGACATGTCTGCATTATTTTTTCCTGGGCCTCTGCTGAGAATTGTTTTTTTTTTTTTGTTCCAAGTCAGACTGTCCTAATTAACAAATTGACAGGCATTTAAATTTCAGACTTCAGGTTTCTGAATGTTTACTTCTTTACATATTTGATGGTGCAGTGGCGGTATTGTTGCCTCACAGCTATAGGTTTTCTGGTTTGATTCTTGGCTGGGGTGCCTTCTGTGTGGAGTTTGCATCTTATCCCTGTGTTGATGACATAGTAAAACAACTTTTTATTCTAGCAATAAATATATACTAACACAACCTTTTTTATAGCATTTTTTTTAAGTTTATGACTATTTGAAATCTGTCCTTATTTTTGGGACTGTAATACCCTGTTATTGGCTTTGTCTAGGTTTTTTGTGCTAAGGTTGACAGCTATGGCAAGAACTGAATTCACTGAATATGTTTGAGGGCTGTATTCCCTCATTACTGGGTTTGTCCAGGTGTTTTGTGCTAAGAGGTTGACAGCTATGGTGAGAACTGAATTCATTAAATGATAGCCATTTAAGTTTCAGTCTTCCTCTCTTTCACAAAGCAGGTGATTTGGCATAGTGGTATGTTGTTCTGACTATTTTGCACAGTGACCTTGGCAGTAAAATGTATGATGGTAACACAGCATTTTATTCTAGCAGCTTTCCAAGATTATACAAGCAATGTTTAATGTGTTCCTGTTTTTTGCCCTTTTGACCCACCCAATAAATTTGGCTTTTCCAGACTTCTTGTGCTCTGAAGTTGAGATGTAGTTGAGTATTGTAGATTTTACAAGGAGCTGAGAGCTGCAGGGGAAGAGATGTTTAGTGCTGATTATGCTAAGTTAGCTCACATTGCTAGTAGCACAAAATGTTGTGTACTTGCTTTTAATGCAGAAGGTTGTTGGTTCTACTCCCATAAGGGGTGAATGCTGCTGTACTGGAAGTTAAGACACTAACTATGAGCCTGTTATCAGTTTGCCATCCATTTCCTATTGCAATATTACTAGCTTATTATTAATGTAATTTAGGCAATTTATTCCTCAGGGGCATCAGACACTTTATTTTTCGGTGAAGTCATGAAATATAATAGTGATTGCTAGCAGCAACCTCTTCATTATTTAGATTTATTTAACGTGGAATTATTTAGATGACTTGTTTTACTACTTCAGAGATTGTGCATATTGTTTACTGATAATGGTGGACTGTAAAAGTTTGACTAGACTTTTATGATGGAAATGTTCTGAATTGGGCAGTTTTGTTTCATTGTTTACTAGAAAAATGTTCAAAGCAATAGGAAGGTGTATCAAAGAGCACATGTATGTTTCATATGCAAGGGGCCTATGATTTAAAAGCAGCCCAGAATTAATTCTTATCTGCCACAGGTAAAATGTATTTTCTTTGAATGTGGGTTTTAATGTTGTTTCAGTGAATGTGAGTTTCAAGGGCAGAGAAGTTTTAATGCCAAGTTTGTTTAGCAGATGTCTTAGTGTTTGTGCTGTAAAATGCAAAATAAAACTTTCAAATGAAGTTCAAATCATCATAGAAGTAAATCAGTATGTACATTAGTGTTTATGGTAAATGGAGTGAAATAGCAAAGTAATGGATCATTGGAATGGCTGCCGGGGGAGGCTCCATTCGACCATGGTTTTGTGGGGGGAGGGGGGCAAACCTAGACAGCCCCCACTGAACTATACCCCCCCACTCTCCAGATTTTCAAAGAATGAATAGATTTTTGCTTCTTATTTTTGGTTTGTTCCTCAATTTGTGGTTTTCTGGCAAATGATTTAGGAATTAAGTCACTAAATAATGACACACTAGTTTCAGACTTTATAACCTTCAGAAAAATGCATGCTAAAATAAGACCTGTTCTATCAACTGTCCCAGTTTATACAAGAGCAATTTTTAGAACTGTGTATATGTTCCCTCAATATATTTGGCCTTGTCCAGATTTATTGCATTAACAGGTTGAGAGGTACATGCAAATTGCTTTATAGAATTAGGCATAGCCAAACCTCAACTGTCCCTGATTTTGGCTCAAAATGTTGCTCTTCCCCTAATGATCCCTCCACAAAATAGCAATTTTGGAAGAAAACATAGAGGGTTTACTTTATTTTTATAAATAACTGTAATGATCAGAGTTATACATTACTTTTATTTCAGAAATGCATGTAGATTCTCTAATTTTGTCAGCTGCTCTAAGTTAACTGTCCTCATATTAAAATGGTGTCCCTCCTTTGACAGGTTCCCAGCTGTATTGTCTGGCAATTTTATATTTTTGCATCACATTTTTGGTCAGTTTTTCATAAAATTGCAGTTTTCTGGCAAATTAGTGGCACATTGTTAAAGACTGAAGTTAGAAAATAATGCAGACATTTCAGTTTCAGATTTCATACCTTTCAGAAAATTCGTACTGATGCAAGACCTACTACTATTCTATTATCTTTCTAAGTTTATAAGAGCAATATTTAAAAAAAATGTCCTTATTTTTGGGCCTTTGCCTCAGTTTTATTTATGAGAGGTTGTGTGTGTGTGTGTGTGTGTGTGTGTGTGTGTGTGTGTGTGTGTGTGTGTGTGTGTGTGTGTGTGTGTGGTAGGTAGCATACCTCTCAACTGTCCACATTTTAAAGAATGTCCAGATTTTTGCCCCATATTTTTTGTCTGTTCCTCATAAATTTTGTGATTTTCTAGAAAATCATTGAAGGCTGAAGTTAATAATGGCAGACATTTGAGCTTCAGACTTCATGTCCTTTAGAAAAATTCATACTAGCACAAATCCTGTTATTCTAGCAACTTTCTAAGTTCACGAGAACATTATTTAATATCTGTCCCTGTTTATTTTAGGCTTTGTCCATATTTCTTGCACTAAGAGGTAGGTAGAGGTGTGTGTGTGAATGAAACATCCTAGTTAGTGGTAGTAGGTGGTTAGTAATTTACTCAAGCTCAAAACCTGTACCTTACTTACAGAAAACAAAAGCATAAAGTCTCTACCCCAACTACCATGCTGCATTTTTCAAAGAACTGACATTTCAGGTTAATTTTCAATTCAAGGAACCGAGTTTGAGTGAATTTATATTATATTACTGAAGAGGCATTACAGCGAATGCCTCTTCATCTACACTAAAAGAGCAAACCATGAATTACGAGAATGGCCGTAGCTTGGCTGGGGAGGGGGGTAGCAGTTTGAGAGCTGTCAGTACAAATTTGAAAATCCTAGCTACACCCCTGACTGGAGGTCTTCACTGTGTCACGTCCAGACAGAGGCACAGTAAAGAAAATCATAAATGGCCATAATAGTCACATAGCAAGGGGCGGCAAAAGACACACACACTCTGGCTAGGCTTACTAGTGCCCTAGGGTGGATAGCCTAGTATGAACCTATGAACCTATGAAGATACAAATTGTACAGGACACTAAGGATAATCACAAGGCTTACTCAACTGATGGTAGGAACCATGTTGGGAATTCACAGATATGCTCCGAATCACACAGATATTACAAACAATACACCAAACACACACACATATTGTCAACATACAACCTGACAGGTTCAGTGCAACCCCCCCCCCCTCCCCAGAATGCAAAATATCTATCCCAGCAAACTGCTGGCCCCCTGACATTGCAGATGCTGAGGTAACAGCCATCATCTACAAAGCAAAACACACAGCAGCAAAGGTATGTGATGGTGTCCTGGGCTGAGGCCAACATGGACTCCAAGAATAATGGAATGCCAAATCACACTACTGCCCAATGTCAGCCTTACCACAGGATATGTACCCAAAGAGCGTGTACAACAACAGTGGTCCTTCACAACAAAGGTGTTGCCTGAATGGTTACTGCAAACTACCACCCCAGGATCCTGACAAGCTTGGTCTGCACAGCTATGGAAAGGATCAGTATGTACCACAGACATAAAGCTATCGTGGACCTACTGACACCGGACCCTACAGTGTGGCTGTTGTAAGTG
Organism: Protopterus annectens; assembly: GCF_019279795.1. Taxonomy (NCBI): domain Eukaryota; kingdom Metazoa; phylum Chordata; order Ceratodontiformes; family Protopteridae; genus Protopterus; species Protopterus annectens. The sequence continues at coordinate 1,928,080,220 of NC_056726.1, forward strand.
CAGATCCTTCCCCTAAACATGTTTGACCCATTTGAAACAGTCATTAAGGTCATTGATGAGGGCAATGTGGTACACACAGCGTAGCTGGACCATGCATATGCTTCCAGACAATACCCTATGAGTTCAGTATGGATATGTTCACCAGCTTAAATATAAACCCCTATGTCAGTAGAGGGGTTGCAAACCAGACCAAGGACAGAACTGAAATGGTCAGACATGCTGCATCCATGTCAGACTACAAAGCAGATATGAGTGGCATCCCACAAGGCTTAGTCCTGGGACCTCCCCAGTTCCGTATATATGTCCCATAGGTACAGGCCAGCATGGAAGGACTGTGACTGAACATGTATGGAGAGGAGTACAAACTGCCCACCATATCTGACCCCCAGCTGACACAAGCAACCCACAAAAGGGCCACATAGAAACAGACAACTGGAGCCATAGCCATGTCAGCAAGCTAATTGCAAAAATGTGTATAGACAACCACCGTGCATATACAGTAAGTGCCCACCAATTACCACACAGGTGTTAACCCATTACGTACATAACATATAATGAGAGACCTGGGGACACAAGATGATAGATATCATGCATTGGACAAACATGTGGCTGTAGTGTTCGCAGAAACATACCATATACCCACCCAATCATGAAGGTTGTCAGATCTAGATAAGGGAGGTCACTGTGGCTCTGCAGTCATCCTTCATCAGCGTCACAATTGACTACAATAGCCCCTGTGGGATATACCTCAGCAGACACCTCCATCAACTGTAAAGTCCACAACAGTACCCCTCCAGGAGTAGCAAAGAGCATGGACAGATGCCATGTGTTGCCTGATTAAACAAACTGCAGCTCCACACACTGCCATACTGCCCACCCAGAGGCAAGCTGTGCCTGATGTATGAAGCCATGTCCAAGCTGGAATCAATGAACATGTCTGCATTATTTTTTCCTGGGCCTCTGCTGAGAATTGTTTTTTTTTTTTTGTTCCAAGTCAGACTGTCCTAATTAACAAATTGACAGGCATTTACATTTCAGACTTCAGGTTTCTGAATGTTTACTTCTTTACATATTTGATGGTGCAGTGGCGGTATTGTTGCCTCACAGCTATAGGTTTTCTGGTTTGATTCTTGGCTGGGGTGCCTTCTGTGTGGAGTTTGCATCTTATCCCTGTGTTGATGACATAGTAAAACAACTTTTTATTCTAGCAATAAATATATACTAACACAACCTTTTTTATAGCAATTTTTTTAAGTTTATGACTATTTGAAATTTGTCCTTATTTTTGGGACTGTAATACCCTGTTATTGGCTTTGTCTAGGTTTTTTGTGCTAAGGTTGACAGCTATGGCAAGAACTGAATTCACTGAATATGTTTGAGGGCTGTATTCCCTCATTACTGGGTTTGTCCAGGTGTTTTGTGCTAAGAGGTTGACAGCTATGGTGAGAACTGAATTCATTAAATGATAGCCATTTAAGTTTCAGTCTTCCTCTCTTTCACAAAGCAGGTGATTTGGCATAGTGGTATGTTGTTCTGACTATTTTGCACAGTGACCTTGGCAGTAAAATGTATGATGGTAACACAGCATTTTATTCTAGCAGCTTTCCAAGATTATACAAGCAATGTTTAATGTGTTCCTGTTTTTGCCCTTTTGACCCACCCCAATAAATTTGGCTTTTCCAGACTTCTTGTGCTGCGAAGTTGAGATGTAGTTGAGTATTGCGTAGATTTTACAAGGAGCTGAGAGCTGCAGGGGAAGAGATGTTTAGTGCTGATTATGCTAAGTTGGCTCACATTGCTAGTAGCACAAAATGTTGTGTACTTGCTTTTAATGCAGAAGGTTGTTGGTTCTACTCCCATAAGGGGTGAATGCTGCTGTACTGGAAGTTAAGACACTAACTATGAGCCTGTTATCAGTTTGCCATCCATTTCCTATTGCAATATTACTAGCTTATTATTAATGTAATTTAGGCAATTTATTCCTCAGGGCATCAGACACTTTATTTTCGGTGAAGTCATGAAATATAATAGTGATTGCTAGCAGCAACCTCTTCATTATTTAGATTTATTTAACGTGGAATTATTTAGATGACTTGTTTTACTACTTCAGAGATTGTGCATATTGTTTACTGATAATGGTGGACTGTAAAAGTTTGACTAGACTTTTATGATGGAAATGTTCTGAATTGGGCAGTTTTGTTTCATTGTTTACTAGAAAAATGTTCAAAGCAATAGGAAGGTGTATCAAAGAGCACATGTATGTTTCATATGCAAGGGGCCTATGATTTAAAAGCAGCCCAGAATTAATTCTTATCTGCCACAGGTAAAATGTATTTTTCTTTGAATGTGGGTTTTAATGTTGTTTCAGTGAATGTGAGTTTCAAGGGCAGAGAAGTTTTAATGCCAAGTTTGTTTAGCAGATGTCTTAGTGTTTGTGCTGTAAAATGCAAAATAAAACTTTCAAATGAAGTTCAAATCATCATAGAAGTAAATCAGTATGTACATTAGTGTTTATGGTAAATGGAGTGAAATAGCAAAGTAATGGATCATTGGAATGGCTGCCGGGGGAGGCTCCATTCGACCATGGTTTTGTGAGGGGAAGGTGACAAACTTAGACAGCCCCAGCTGAACTATACCTCCCAACTCTCCAGATTTTCAAAGAATGAATAGATTTTTTGCTTCTTATTTTTGGTTTGTTCCTCAATTTGTGGTTTTCTGGCAAATGATTTAGGAATTAAGTCACTAAATAATGACACACTAGTTTCAGACTTTATAACCTTCAGAAAAATGCATGCTAAAATAAGACCTGTTCTATCAACTGTCCCAGTTTATACAAGAGCAATTTTTAGAACTGTGTATATGTTCCCTCAATATATTTGGCCTTGTCCAGATTTATTGCATTAACAGGTTGAGAGGTACATGCAAATTGCTTTATAGAATTAGGCATAGCCAAACCTCAACTGTCCCTGATTTTGGCTCAAAATGTTGCTCTTCCCTAATGATCCCTCCACAAAATAGCAATTTTGGAAGAAAACATAGAGGGTTTACTTTATTTTTATAAATAACTGTAATGATCAGAGTTATACATTACTTTTATTTCAGAAATGCATGTAGATTCTCTAATTTTGTCAGCTGCTCTAAGTTAACTGTCCTCATATTAAAATGGTGTCCCTCCTTTGACAGGTTCCCAGCTGTATTGTCTGGCAATTTTATATTTTTGCATCACATTTTTGGTCAGTTTTTCATAAAATTGCAGTTTTCTGGCAAATTAGTGGCACATTGTTAAAGACTGAAGTTAGAAAATAATGCAGACATTTCAGTTTCAGATTTCATACCTTTCAGAAAATTCGTACTGATGCAAGACCTACTACTATTCTATTATCTTTCTAAGTTTATAAGAGCAATATTTAAAAAAAATGTCCTTATTTTTGGGCCTTTGCCTCAGTTTTATTTATGAGAGGTTGTGTGTGTGTGTGTGTGTGTGTGTGTGTGTGTGTGTGTGTGTGTGTGGTAGGTAGCATACCTCTCAACTGTCCACATTTTAAAGAATGTCCAGATTTTGCCCCATATTTTTTTGTCTGTTCCTCATAAATTTTGTGATTTTCTAGAAAATCATTGAAGGCTGAAGTTAATAATGGCAGACATTTGAGCTTCAGACTTCATGTCCTAGAAAAAATTCATACTAGCACAAATCCTGTTATTCTAGCAACTTTCTAAGTTCACGAGAACATTATTTAATATCTGTCCCTGTTTATTTTAGGCTTTGTCCATATTTCTTGCACTAAGAGGTAGGTAGGGGTGTGTGAATGAAACATCCTAGTTAGTGGTAGTAGGTGGTTAGTAATTTACTCAAGCTCAAAACCTGTACCTTACTTACAGAAAACAAAAGCATAAAGTCTCTACCCCAACTACCATGCTGCATTTTTCAAAGAACTGACATTTCAGGTTAATTTTCAATTCAAGGAACCGAGTTTGAGTGAATTTATATTATATTACTGAAGAGGCATTACAGCGAATGCCTCTTCATCTACACTAAAAGAGCAAACCATGAATTACGAGAATGGCCGTAGCTTGGCTGGGGAGGGGGGTAGCAGTTTGAGAGCTGTCAGTACATATTTGAAAATCCTAGCTACACCCTTAACTGGGGGTCTTCACTGTGTCACGTCCAGACAGAGGCACAGTAAAGAAAATCATAAATGGCCATAATAGTCAAATAGCAAGGGGCGGCAAAAGACACACACACTCTGGCTAGGCTTACTAGTGCCCTAGGGTGGATAGCCTAGTATGAACCTATGAACCTATGAAGATACAAATTGTACAGGACACTAAGGATAATCACAAGGCTTACTCAACTGATGGTAGGAACCATGTTGGGAATTCACAGATATGCTCCGAATCACACAGATATTACAAACAATACACCAAACACACACACATATTGTCAATATACAACCTGACAGGTTCAGTGCAACCCCCCCCCTCCCCAGAATGCAAAATATCTATCCCAGCAAACTGCTGGCCCCCTGACATTGCAGATGCTGAGGTAACAGCCATCATCTACAAAGCAAAACACACAGCAGCAAAGGTATGTGATGGTGTCCTGGGCTGAGGCCAACATGGACTCCAAGAATAATGGAATGCCAAATCACACTACTGCCCAATGTCAGCCTTACCACAGGATATGTACCCAAAGAGCGTGTACAACAACAGTGGTCCTTCACAACAAAGGTGTTGCCTGAATGGTTACTGCAAACTACCACCCCAGGATCCTGACAAGCTTGGTCTGCACAGCTATGGAAAGGATCAGTATGTACCACAGACATAAAGCTATCGTGGACCTACTGACACCGGACCCTACCCAGTGTGGCTGTTGTAAGTGCAGATCCTTCCCCTAAACATGTTTGACCCATTTGAAACAGTCATTAAGGTCATTGATGAGGGCAATGTGGTACACACAGCGTAGCTGGACCATGCATATGCTTCCAGACAATACCCTATGAGTTCAGTATGGATATGTTCACCAGCTTAAATATAAACCCCTATGTCAGTAGAGGGGTTGCAAACCAGACCAAGGACAGAACTGAAATGGTCAGACATGCTGCATCCATGTCAGACTACAAAGCAGATATGAGTGGCATCCCACAAGGCTTGGTCCTGGGACCTCCCCAGTTCCGTATATATGTCCCATAGGTACAGGCCAGCATGGAAGGACTGTGACTGAACATGTATGCAGAGGAGTACAAACTGCCCACCATATCTGACCCCCAGCTGACACAAGCAACCCACAAAAGGGCCACATAGAAACAGACAACTGGAGCCATAGCCATGTCAGCAAGCTAATTGCAAAAATGTGTATAGACAACCACCGTGCATATACAGTAAGTGCCCACCAATTACCACACAGGTGTTAACCCATTACGTACATAACATATAATGAGAGACCTGGGGACACAAGATGATAGATATCATGCATTGGACAAACATGTGGCTGTAGTGTTCGCAGAAACATACCATATACCCACCCAATCATGAAGGTTGTCAGATCTAGATAAGGGGAGGTCACTGTGGCTCTGCAGTCATCCTTCATCAGCGTCACAATTGACTACAATAGCCCCTGTGGGATATACCTCAGCAGACACCTCCATCAACTGTAAAGTCCACAACAGTACCCCTCCAGGAGTAGCAAAGAGCATGGACAGATGCCATGTGTTGCCTGATTAAACAAACTGCAGCTCCACACACTGCCATACTGCCCACCCAGAGGCAAGCTGTGCCTGATGTATGAAGCCATGTCCAAGCTGGAATCAATGAACATGCTGCACCTTGTACAATCTGAATGGCAGTGAGCTATGCACATGAGAGACCTGAACCCCAGCACTGACATACATAGGACAAGCTGTACTGAATGATCCATAACACAGAAGCCACCCCACTCTTGAGTAAACTCCCAGTACAGGTTAGCCAGAGAGTCACCTATCAACACCCCTCAAGAGGAATCCTGATGAGTGGATGGGAGATGGTAGGTTAACCCTGGGTATCACTGTTATGTCAGAGGTAGACAGAGGCACAATATACTAACCATGACATATGTCATGGCAAACTCCAGTTACAATGTGTGTCGAAGGACAAACACACTCTGTGACTAGCATCAGAAATGGCCTAGGGAACATCGCTAGTGTTTGCCAATGTCCACCTATGTTGTGGAATACACTACCAATGTTGGACAAGCCTGGTGTAGGTAGTCCATATCTGAACATAATGCAACATGGTCATATGTGCACAACTGGCCCCTACACAGTCTTTTGTGCTCACTATGAAGATGTCAAGCAGTGATAGGACTAAAGCCCAGGATACTGTCCACCACAGTGAAAGTACTGAACCAGTACACTATATGGTACTACAGTGTTGGGTCATTATGAAAGGATGTTGACAACTGTATGCAAAGTATCCCATGCAATCCCTGCAGGCACAGTATAATCCCTGTTGTGGCAGACACGAAGCAGTTGGCCAGTAAGTACACAACATGACACCCAACTCACAACCATAAACGTGAGATATTGTTGAAGTTCACACACACCCAAATATGTGGTGGACTGCAGAGCTCAACATATGGAAAGCTCACACTGGGCATGCTTGCACACTTTGATAAATGAGGCATATGTCAGACAACATGCCATGGAAAGGCTGAACTGGGCATGCTCACACACTTAGGCCATATCTCTGTTTAGTAGTTGGCCACACATATCTGGTATTTGTACGTGTCATTCCAGGAACCAACCACAACACAGCAATCTGCCCAGTGCATACAGTAAATGACTACAGAGACATAAGTGATAAAGTGGATAACCCTCATATTCAAACATCTTCCACAGATACACAAGTTGTTCATAGGAACAGGGAATGCTATGGCAATAAAGACCTGCAAACAGTCTAACAGCAACAAATTTTGTGCATCTGACAATTAAACATATGGGTGTAGAGGTCAATACTAGGCTGTTTGCCCTAGGGAATGACAGCTTAGCCAGATTTCAGGGACACATAAAATATTAGTAATTTATATATTTGTGAGCAATTAACATGAAGAAATAGAAACTTTACCCAACTTTAATTGAGTTACTAATAAAGATGGAAGACACACAAAATTTAAGACCATTTTTGGACAGGTTGGCCACAGATGTGGATGATTTATCATCATTTAGGACTGAAGGGGGTGCCCCCCCCCATCCTTCTACCGCAGGTAGTTTGTAACATAGTGAAATTGAGCAACAGTTTGTAGAATTAGTTAATAACATCAAAAAGGTGAGGTCCAATGTCTGGCATTGTAAACTTTTGACAGCATATCCAAAAGGTGAAATCGCCCCTCGAGGTTTGAGAATAT